>NC_056591.1:23673598-23746098 GCF_018340385.1 Cyprinus carpio | reverse complement strand
TTTCCCTAAGGGTGGTCGTATTAGGACTTTAAACAAATATAGCTGGTCGGTCAGCTATGTCATTGGGGCGTTGCCATTTGCCAGCATAGGTCACAAGCATTATTGTGGTGTCAACTTTAAAGCTTTAATATCAGACAGACATTCGCTGTAATCTACTCTGTCTCTGACAACCATATTTGAAAGAATATCGTAGGAGCTGTTGATTCAGTTGTTCTTTAATTATTGTTATTTAATTATTTAATCATTCCTTTGTTTGGTCATTATAAAGGAAAACTTTACATTAGCATTTATCTTTATTTATTCATTAGCAGGCATTTTTATTCAGCAACTTCAGCAACTGCTACACAGGCATGCTATTCGTGCATTGATTGCTTGGATTCAGTAGTGGAAAACAGCTGAACTGGCCAGGTAACATTTCTTTTAAAAATATGTAGTTATTAGCATTTGGAATCGATATTGCAGACCTTCTCTGGCTCTCTGAATGCTTTCTTCAAGTGTTTTACTTAGGACAATTCACATGCAAGAGTTAAATGTTTAGATAGAAGTGGTGTGGCTGAAGCATGAAGACTGAGTGTTTCTAATAGATGTCATGAGAATGCATCTGTAATATTTTTGGGACTATTTGTCCATCTTGGAGGACAGATGGGGTCTTGTGATTAGGGCATTTGTATACTCAGTTCGGGATAAACTAGTATTAGTATTTTGCATTTTGATTAAATTTAAGAATTTTACACTTGGACTGGGTATTTATCATTTGAATTTTTGGGATGGCAGACTAGAGCAAGATAATGCATTTTGGGAAGGTCAGTAGACATGCCACATTATATATTTGGTAATAACCTGTTTTTTTTTTTTTTTTTTTTATTGGTAAAAAACAAAGAGATTTGAATATTTTTAGCTACAATCATTGTAATTTGAATGGTGAGTAATGATTCAATCATAACATTTTTTTTTTTTTTTTGTGGGAAACACTTTATATGTTTTTTAAGATTAGTTAATTATATCAGTAACAAACTAACATTGAACAGTACTGCACAGCATTTATTGATCTCGAAGTTAATTTCAGAATTAACACATTTTTAAAAACACATCTGTTAACATTAGTTAATGCACTGTGAACTAACATGAACACACAGTGAGTAATGGGACCTTATTGTAAAGTGTTTCTATTTTCTTTTAATTTTATTGTCTTTGCCCCTCCCATTAACAGAACATTGCTAATGTATGCCGTCTTGTGCTCTCCAGCCATTGGCATCCCATGCAAACATTCTGTAAGTGTTTCCAATTCAACACCAGAAGAATAATTACACGTTTACACACATTCATAGTGTAACTTAAAGGTGCACTCAGTAATTTTATTATAGTAGCTAATGTGTCAGTCGTCTTCAAATATTTAGTTACTGATATCACTGTAGAAAAATTATTTGCCATCAGCCCTGATGTTTGATGTTCTGTGAGCAATAGTGTTCAATATCTGTCCCGCTCCACCCTGTGATATGTAAAATAAAACTGTTATTATTACACTGTTTTATGACGAGTCTCTATTGCACATCATTGTAAACAGAAAAAGTATATTTTTCAAATGTATAGTCTTTTTTTTGGCAAAAATAAAATGTTTTAATGAGTAAAAATTACTGAGTGCACCTCTAAAAATGTTTAAATCATATAGAGGAACTGTTGGAAATGTCAGCCCAAACAGACCAGAGAAAATGAAGTAACAGTTTCTATATAATTCAGAAGTAAGAAGAATTTGACACTAGGGGTGGGCAAAACATTTTTTTTTTTATGCATCACAATCATGATCTTTGTAGTGTGAAGTGTATGAGAATATTTTGGAAATAATTTGCAAAAGGGCTGCATAATTAATCGAAATTAAACCGCAGTCATGATTAGGCAAAAACTGCGATTGTCATGCGTATCTTTCAGTGAAGCACGGTTCTGTGATCAGTAGTAAATCTCCATCCAAACCAGAGGGTGCTCTCGTGCTGAATAAACAGAAGATTTAACTGCTTTCATTGATTCAACATGACTAATAAACACATGACTATGACAATATATGGCTTTAAGAAAATTATAAACAGTATCACAATCAAAGCATATTTTATGTGAAGGAAATATGAGTGGTATTTTGCATTTGCTAAAGTGATTTTTTTGTGTGTTGCTGTTTTGTTGCTATGGTGTTACAATGTTGAAAACATGGCTTATGAATATTAATATTTTTGTGATGTTCTTCCTGATTTTTTTAAGGCACATATTGCTAAGAGGGCTCTATGGCTATAACCATTGCAAGATTTGTAACTTTATCATGCACAGTAGCTTTTCTTGATGCGAGGGGAGGGGGACGAATGAAAAGCCTATCACAATGTGAAACGTGACTTTGATACAATGTGATGTGCATTAGGTAGTTTAAATAATGATACTATCCTATTTTAGCCATATAATTTTACATTTCATTTGCACTCAGTAATTTTCCTTTGTCAGTGAAAATGAGAAGATTGGACTTTAGTCCATGCATGCGCTGTGATATTGTCTTCCAAGTAGATATCCAGCAATTAACCGATTTTACTATTAACCACACTTTAAAACATCATGGTTAATTAATTGATCATTTGATCAATCGAGAGAGGTGACAGTTGCATGTGTGTATTACTTGTTTCTGCGCGTCTCTCTCTATAAACAATGAAACTGTGAGTTTAGTTTCTTCAAAAACAGTGATTTACCCCCTCATTACTGAGGAATATAATATAGCGATCCAGTATCTAAGGTATTTTATTAAAGGTGCTGTATGTAAGATTTTGACTCTACTAAAGCATAAAAATACCAATATATGTTTGCAGATATTTAAGAAACATGCTAAGTTAGCATACTTGTTTATCTGAAAAACAATGCTACAGTCAGTTATTCTCCTTTGAAAATGTGCGTTCTGGGTCGGAATGTCCATCTTTGTTTTGGTTTGTTAAACCCGCCCACTGCCAGTTTACACAATTGTATCTCGGCACCCCGGGTTGCCAGTTGACAGAAAACACAGCGTATATCATTTCATTCATCATCAAATGCGCTCGTTCCTGTTTGTGTCATCAATCTGGCAACCTGCATGTGCATCAAGTCTGAGGAGGAGGGGCCAGGTGAAAAAAACCCTCTCCAATATTTTGAATTTGGACTGCAATACCTAGTTTAACCACTCAGTGTCAATCCTACATAAAGCACCTTTAATGAAAATTGCGGAGCAGCGCTGACAAGAAGTTTCTGTACCCCCGAATGTTTCTGTGTGTGCGCAGTGTGATCTCCGATCTCACAAACCAAAATAATGGATGAGATTTTCTCAGGCCACATGCAAAATTAGATGAATTATTAAAAAGAGTATTAAAATGAATATGTCTGGATGACAGTTGATCACAATAACGGTTCAGTTAATTCCCCGCATTAGTAACAGTTTCCCCTGGGGGATAAATAAAGTTAATAATAGTCTTATATTAATAATAATAATAATAGAATGCACAAACTGAAAACACAAAATAATTTTGTGATCTATTTCTATTTGTTATTTTCAAAAGGGAAATAATGATATGGATATTTACAGAGCATTGGTCACTTTTGTTTTACATTTCAAAGGAAGAGATGGACTTTTTTTGACTTTGTTATTATTTTGTGCTGTTATTTCTGTTTCAAAAGGCAGCAATAAATAACACTTTAAAATCTAAAGAGTGTTCATGTGATTTTATACATTAGTAGTGTTGTGAAATTAATGAATGCATAATATTTGTGATGACCGTGAAATCATGATTTTTCCTCAGACTATAATCGTACCAACAAAATCTATAATCGTTGCATCCCTACTTCCAAGATCTACCAGTTCAATACAATGACATAAACCGAGAGTGCCTTGAGAAACTGTATTTAATGCATATATAAGACACAGCACAAGTAAGTCATATTATATGCTTGCTTGTAGATGTGGTGTGATGGCTCATCTTCATTCTTCATCCTTGCTCTTAAGTAACCAAAAAGACATTTAAATTTAGAAAATTAAAAGTAATATCCCAACACCACCACCCCCCTGCAAATTGCTTTACTATACCTTCCCAGCGTCGCGGCTCTTGGCTCTAAGCTTGTTGACCTGTGACTCAGCAACGTCAGCACGCTCCTGAGCCTCCTCCAGCTCGTGCTGCAACTTCCTGTACCTGGACAGGTGAGTGTTGGTCTGCTCCTCCTGTTAGGATGACACCAGATATCAAACCCCTTTCAGCATTGCACTCATGGCACTGAATGTATTGAATAGAAAATGTCAAAAATTCACACTCAAGACATTTGTCATTAGACTTACGGCTTCTTCAGCCTGGCGCTTGTAGACCTTCACTTTCAGCTGCAGTTTGTCTACCAGATCCTGCAGGCGGATCACGTTCTTCTTGTCTTCCTCAGTCTTTGGGTGTAAGAATTGTTGATGGTCTTAGTTAAACTATGTATATTATAATGAAATGAAAGTGTCTAAATCCAGTGTAGTTCTACCTGGTAGGTGAGCTCCTTCACTCTCCTTTCATATTTGCGCACTCCTTTCACAGCATCTGCACCACGTCTCTGTTCAGCTTCAACTTCAGCCTCCAACTCACGCACCTTCGGTAGAGAGTTATTGTTGTCATCTGTCAAATCTCTACCATAGTCAGATCACATAAGACTGTATTTAGCTTGTAATTTACCCTGGACTCCAGTTTCTGGAGCTGTTTCTTTCCACCCTTCATGGCCAGACTCTCAGCCTCATCCAGACGGTGCTGCAGGTCTTTGACAGTCACCTCCAGGTTCTTCTTCATCCTCTCCAGATGAGCACTGGTGTCCTGCTCCTTCTTCAGCTCCTCAGCCATCATGGCAGCCTGAAATATAAGCCAATTCAAATGAACTAGCCAATATAGACTGAAATGCCTTCCATGAAGGATACCTTTGTTACCACATGCAGCTAAACAAAGTCAAATTACTGTTTAATTTAGAGTAGAGTAAGAAAATGTAAACACTCACATCAGTGATGGCCTTCTTGGCCTTCTCCTCTGCGTTTCTGGCCTCCTGGACTGCATCGTCCACCTCACCTTGAACCTGGACCAGATCAGCCTCAAGCTTCTTCTTGGTGTTAATAAGACTTGTATTCTGTGGGATTTAAGCAGTTTTTGTCAGAATGGCTTTTATCTATAACCTCCCATTTTCTAGTTTTTTTTTTAATCATAATATTTTTTTAATATTATTTTTTAAAAGTTATTATAAAATATATATTTATAATTCTATAATTTTTATACTTGTGAGTGCAGCAGTCCCACACGCTCGCTGGCATCCACCAGCTCCTGCTCCGCCACTTTGCGGCCTCTCTCTGTTTGCTCCAGTGCAGCTCTCAGCTCCTCAATCTCTGCTTGCATCAGGCTATTCCTGCGCTCGACCATGGCCACCTGCTCCTTCATGTCCTCCTGTCCTCTGACAGCTTCATCAAGGTGCAGCTGGGCATCCTGTAGCAATGTTCTTTTATTTGTTAGTTGCATGTCATGCTCAGTTAATTCATGTATCATATTATCATACATTTAATATCTGTTGCAATTCCTCATTCTACAGAGAGATACCTTGAGTTGGCCTTGGACGTTCCTGAGCTGTTTCTGGGCCTCAGCAGCCTGGCGGTTGGCATGACTCAGCTGGATCTCCATCTCATTCAGATCTCCCTCCATCTTCTTTTTGACTCTCAGGGCATCATTTCTGCTCCTGACCTCAGAGTCCAGAGTGCTCTGCATAGAATCAATCACTCTTTGGCTGTTCCTCTTGATCTGTTCCATCTCCTCATCCTTCTCCGCCAGCTTCCTGTCAATCTCACTCTTCACCTGGTTCAGCTCCAGCTGCACACGAAGAATCTTGGACTCTTCATGTTCCAGGGTGCCCTACAAAAAATTATTATTGTCTAAATTCTGAATTAAATTTGAGTTTTTAAAAATACATGATTTTGAATAATTAAAAACAGAAAACAAAAAAGCAGAAATTCGTTTTTCATTTCAGTTTCAATTCCAATCCATATTCAGTGTTTATAATATTATTTAAAGCAATGGTATCATAATGTTTGTTCTGTAGTAAAGGGATGAGACCTCGGCTTCTTCAAGTGCAGTCTGGATCTCTGATTTCTCAGACTCCACTGTCTTCTTGGCTTTTTCTAACTCATGAATGCTCTTTCCAGTCTCTCCAAGCTGCTCAGTTAGGTCAGAAATCTCCTCTAAAAAGTTTTAAACAGCAGAATGTAAAACTATGTTTTAATGCATCTCTTGTCTTATATCCTTAGTACACAAATAAAAGGCATTTACGTTGCAGATTCTTGTTCTCCCTCTTCAGGGTCTCGAGGTGGTCAAGAGCTTCTTCATAGGAGTTCTTCATTTTGAACAGCTCAGTACTGAGAGAACGAGCTTCTTTCTGAGCACCTTCTAGTTCAGCCTGGCTTTCCTCATACTTCTGTTTCCACTCTGCTAGGACCTGGTTATTAAAGAAATGTAGTCATTGTTAATTAGCAAAGTCCATGGTTCCAGGTTTAGATTTGAAGATTATCCGCATCTTTCTTACCTTATCAAAGTTTCTCTGCTTCTTGTCAAGGTTGGCAGCCAATGAATTTGCCCTCTCCACATCAATCATGAGGTCCTCTACTTCACCTTGCAGTCTCTGTTTGGTCTTTTCCAGAGAGGCACACTTGGAGTTCACCGCTTCAATGGATTCTTCAGCATCCTGTAGACGCTGGGCAAGCTTTTTTCTGAAGAAAGTGGTATGAAATGATGAAATCTTACTAATATTTGTGATATTAAAAGTAGGGTACTGAAAACTCTTTGCTTTGTTGTATTTACTTGGCTTCCTCAAGCTCCTCAGTGCGTTGGATGGCATCAGTCTCATATTTGGTTCGCCACTGAGCCACCTCACTGTTGGCCTTAGACATTCCACGCTGGAGTTCAGCTTTGGCCTCCTGCTCCTCCTCATACTGCTCTCTGAGCAAGTCACAGTCATGACGGGCAGACTGAACCGCATGGGCCAGAGCATTCTTGGCCTGTAAGGCAGGATATTTTGAGTTTTTAAACAGTTGACCATCTATACAATTACTTAGGTATAAAAAAAAAAAAAAAATTCAGTAATAATATGTGTAACTCTACCTTGACTTCTTCCTCAATATGCCTTTTGAGTTCCTCAATTTGCTGTGTATAAGCCTGTTTTCCTCTAGTTAGCTGTGAAACAAGTGCTTCTTTCTCTTCCAGTTGACGGCTAAATTCACCTGAAATCACATTACAAATATTACTTTGAATATTAATAACAGTGAATATTTAAATTAAAATGAAATATAACAGAAATTTTTGACTTATACATGTGTAACTTAATATGTCTTACCATTCTCATTTTCATTTATGTCGTTCAGCTGACGAACATTTTCATCACTCTTGGTCTTGATTTCACTCAGCTGGTCTTCCAGGGTACGGCACATCTTCTCTAAATTAGCCTAAAGAAATCCAAGATTATATAGACATGTTTTAAAGTTGCCTGCCTTTAACTTATGTATCCTAAGGTGATGTTACCTTTGCTTTAGCCACAGCCTCCATGTTGCTTGTCAAGTCATCAATCTCCATCTTGTATTCACTCTTTTCCTTCTCCAGCTTCTGCTTGACCCGCTGGAGGTTGTCGATCTGTTCTCCGAGTTCAGCCACACTGTCTGCCTGCTTCTTTCGGAGAGCTGCAGCTGTAGCTTCATGCTGCAAGGTAGACTCTTCGAGATCACGACGCATCTTCTGGAATTCGGCTTCACGCTTCTTGTTCATCTCAATCTGGGCAGCAGTGGCACCACCAGCTTCCTCAAGCCTCTCGCTGATCTCTTCAAGTTCCCTGGAAAGATCAGCTCTCTGCTTCTCCACTTTAGCACGAGCAGCTCGCTCTGCCTCAATTTCCTCTTCCAGCTCCTCGATACGGGCCTAATTGAGACAAAAAAATGTGAAATTTATAATGTACTGTAATGTAATGTTATAATGAAATGTATAATGCCCAGCTATACAAAAACTTTACAGTCTTACATAGACAAGATTTAGGGTCAGCATTACCTGAAGTTCTTTGATTTTTTCTTCTGAAGCTGTGCTCCCAAAGACCGTTCATCCTCAATCTTGCTGAGAAGTTGACTTATCTCAAAGTCCTTCCTGTTTTGAAAGTATTGTTTTGTAGAATGTGCCAAATACTTATGTTGTGTAATTGTGTAAACTTCAAACATTCAATGTCTGCTTACTTTTTGATCTTCTCATCTGATTGCTGTTTTTCGTTCTCCAGGTCCATTATGGACTCCTGGGCCAGTTTCAGATCACCCTCAAGCTTTCTCTTGGCTCTCTCAAGGTCCATACGGAGCTTCTTCTCTTGTTCCAGTGAGCCCTCAAGCTATTGTGATAGAAACCAGAGCATTAAGATCTGGTAGATAACAACAAAATTAATTAGCTTCTATTGATGGTCTCATTCTCATGACAAACATCTTACATCATCAACTTGCTGCTCAAGCTTTGTCTTCGCTTTAGTCAGAGTGTTGACTTTGTCTTCCTCTGCCTGAAGGTCATCAAGAGTCTGCTGGTGTGCCTCTTGGAGGGCTTTCTTCTCTTTGGTCAACTTGGCGATGCTCTCATCCTGAGAGGCCATCTCCTCTGTCAGGTTTTTCACCTAAATGGAAGCATTGATTATGGTTTCATTCTCAAGAGCCTGAATCACAATCAGCAGTTTGACAATGTCAAAAAATACTGACTTTATTTTCTGTTGCATGCTTTTCCTTCTCCACTTTTGCCAAGGTGAGCTCCAGGTCATCAATGTCTTTCTTTAGCTCGGAGCATTCATCCTCCAGTTTCCTCTTCTTGGCAGTCAGTTCAGCATTGATTTCTTCCTCATCCTCCAGTCTCTCGTTTGTCTCTTTGAGTTTGGCTTCGAGCTGGATCTTGCTTTTGATGAGTCCTTCACATCTCTCTTCAGCATCAGAGAGGTTTTCAGATTCCTGTTCATTGACATGGATGTAGTTAATGACTTATGTTCATAGCTATAGGATCCATATTAGGATCAATAAGTGCTGAAATACTCACAGCTGTTACTTGCAGCTGAAGGTCGTTTTTTTCTCTTGAAGAAGTGACACCATTTTCTCCTCAAGCTCCTTCTTTTTAGCTAATGCCTTTGTTAAGTCCTCCTTCATTTTTTCATAGTTTTCCTTCATGGCTGCCATTTCTTTCTCAGTCTCTGCACTCTTCAGAAGAGGCTTGATCTTGAAGTAGAGCTTCATCCATGGCCAATGTTTGACATTCATGAATGAGCGGATGTTGTATTGGATGGAATAAATTGACTCTCTGTGTAAATTGTAATCATTAAATCAGTCTTTATAACTGTGTGGTACCAAATAGTTGTAATCCAAACAGTTTCGTAAATTCATTTTACCTCCTTTCCATCATTTTGACAAACTCCTTCCTCATGACGTATCCACGGCACAAAGCCTGAGTCATGGTTACCAGCAATGCTAGTTTCTCATCTCTCATCTCCTCAAGAGCACCCAGCAGACCAGCTTTGAAGAACACCTACAATAACAGTTGGAATATGTTAGGTGTAGTACTGAAGCAGCCAATAGGTTTTTTCAACATAGATGTGGCCTGGGGAACAGTATATGGTCTTAATAATTATTGAGTTTGGCTGTTCCAATATTTCCGGTTAGAAAAATCTATTATATTCTGTACTATACTACAGAATGACATTCGGGAGAATTCTGTCCTTTCTTTTTTGATGCAACAGTTTTGGGAGGCATGATAGTGTCCAGTACACAAAGCGGGGTCCATATGGAAATGTTTTGTTGAGTGTGTTGTGGAATAACTTGACTGGCACAAAGCCTAGAACTTCAAGATAAATTTGAACACAGACTGCAAGCCAGACCCCATCACCATGCTAATGCCTGACAATCTTGTGTTTGAATGGCAGCAAATCCCTGTATTCATGTTTAACTTCCAGTGCAAGGCCATCCTTCCTCAGACTGTTGCAGTACAATTGGAAGCACTGAATTCTTTACAATTTCGTTGTGTTGTAATAGTCCAAAATTTGTAGGCAATAGTGGAAATAGTTTTTGTTTTGTCCATGTAATGTATTTGTGGAGTAGTTCACCTTGGTGTGTCCAAACTTGTATTGGGTGTGGTCTACATCAATAGAGCCCAGGAGTTTCTCTGAAGCCTTTTTGTTGTCAATGAACTGTCCCTCAGGGATGACGCTAGCATTTAATACTTTGTATCTAGAGGACATTCATGGAAGAGTTGTTCTCATAAAACATGTAAGATTGTGAAGATTACGTGATGCATCATCTCTAAGTAAGATGTTTTAAAAAGGTGTCTTTACCTCTGCTTGAAGTCACCGTAGAGGATTCTGCTGGGGAAACCCTTCCTGCAGATTCTGATACCCTCCAGCACACCATTACACCTGAGCTGGTGAATAACCAGGAAGTTCTCCATCAGACCTGAAATGCAAATGTTCTTAAGGTTCCAGAGATATTTTCAAAACTGTGATACATTTGAGTCTTCAGGGATCAAGTTTACCTGGAGTCTTAGACTCATTAGGAATCAAGCAACGCACAAAGTGAGGGTGAGTGCTCCTCAGGTTAGTCATCAGCTTACCCAAGTTCTCCTGTGGAAATTTTTATGCCATTAGTCCAGTGTTTAATGGAGAAGACGTTGACATCCTTCATTAAAAGAGGGAATCTGATTACCCTAAAAAGTGCAGACACCGTCTGGAAGGAACCACCCTTCTTCTTGCCTTTCTTTCCACCGCCGCCCTCAGCTGTTTTATATCAATGACAGAAGTTTTTTGTTGATCTTGTGTTGTTTTCCATTAACCCCTTCAATAAATCTATATTTAAATCTTGTTAAATCTAATTGTTATTTTGCATATATTTACTTCATATTTTGAATCTGTGACCATATAGATTGTTGCGTTCTGATAATCTTATTGTTTTTCAGTTTTTGTATATGCATGGACCTTGTACATAATTAAAATACAAAGGAATGCAGGGAATGCATATGTTTGTACCTTCAGCTCCATGAGCGGCATACAGGAAGGCTAGCACTTTGAGTGATGACTTTTGGTAGAGTTGCACAACAGAGTCGTTCAGTGGATCCTTGTTCTTGTCCAACCAGCCAACAATGTTGTAGTCCACAGTGCCGGCATAGTGCACCAGAGAGAAGTGGGCCTCTGCCTTACCTTTGGCAGGCTTGGGCTTCTGGAAAGCTGCAGTTTTACCAAGATGCTGATCATGCAGCTTGTTTTTGAAACTTGTGTCTGTTGCCTTGGGGAACATGCACTCCTCTTCAAGGATGGAGAAGATGCCCATTGGCTGTTGAAGAAAATAGTCACACTTAAGTACAGACACAATGTGAATAGTAAATTTAATTTACAGAATATCCTTTTACCTTCTCAATGAGCTCAATGCAGGCAGCCAAGTCCATACCAAAGTCAATGAACTCCCATTCAATGCCTTCTTTCTTGTACTCCTCTTGCTCCAGAACAAACATGTGGTGGTTGAAGAACTGTTGCAGTTTCTCATTTGTGAAGTTGATGCAAAGCTGCTCCAAGCTGTTGAACTGATAATTCAACAGAGGCAAGTTCTTACTGCTGACTGTTATCTTCTATATCTTTATTCTTTCAGAGACATTAATGACTGATACTCACATCAAAGATCTCAAATCCAGCGATGTCCAGCACACCAATGAAGAACTGTCTAGGCTGCTTGGTGTCCAACATCTCATTGATACGGATGACCATCCACAAAAACATTTTCTCATAGACAGACTTGGAGAGAGCCGAGACTGCATTGTTCACCTGAAAAATTCAGAGGTCAGCGTAATTGATATTAAACTTTACTTTCTGTAGAGTGAATGTCTTTTATGAATGTCTACAAGACATTTTTTGGTTGTACATCTTTCGAGTAGGTAAGTCATCACCTGTGGTACTGTCTGGCCTTTGGTCACCATCTCATTCCCGACCTTCACTCTGGGGAAGCACAGAGCTTTCAGCATGTCAGCAGAGTTGAGGCCCATGAGGTAAGCAATTTTATCGGCCACTGAGGAAGAACAGTTTTACAAATTGTTGCTAATGAAGTCCATGTTTGCATGCTAATAAGTGCTAATAGAACATCTTACCCTCAGTGCCATCAGGTTCAGCCTGCTCCTCTCTCTGCTTCTGTTTGAACTTCATGTTCCCATGATGCATCACAGCACCTGTCAGCTTGTAGATGCTGATTTTCTCATCAGCAGTGAAGCCCAGAATATCAATGGCAGTCTGTTTTCAAACCGACCAAATAAATCACATTATTTATTAGAGAGGCAAAAGTGAAGAGTCTTTTATATTGTATGTCTTGCAGTATTCAGTTTATGCTGGTGTTCTTCCTGTTTATTTAATGTCAGAAACATTGCTTGAAATCTGAAAATAATATTGCAGTTGTCCACATACATCTGTGGCAATGAACTCTTCCACATCATTGATACTCTTGACAGTGATTTCACCCTGGCTGATCATTGGATAGTCATAAGGGTTGGTGGTGATGAGCAGGGCCTCTATAAAGAGTTGATGTGCAGCATGTTAACAGTGCTCTCAAACATGGAAATAACTGAAACACACAATCCTGTAGATTTCTCACCGAGTAGCTCTGGCTTGTGTCCAGTCATGAGCTGGTAGAAGATGTGGTAACTCCTCTCAGCAGACAGCTGGAATGTCACGCGAGACTTTTCCAGCAAATCTTTAAAAAAAAGAGGGAAAAGAAGACATTGAGTTGCATTGTTTAACCCACATCTTAGCCTTGAAATAAGATGTTTGGCTTAAAACAGTGTTGACTCACAAGTTTCAATGTCAGCTGAGGCCAGTTTTCCAGTGGTGCCAAAGTGAATCCTGATGAATTTACCCTATGGAGATCATGTACAAAAGCTCAACTGTCTGGCAGTTTTGAAAGTGTGACTGACGTTGTACAATGTTATAATGATTCATAAGTGCAACTTACAAAACGAGAGGAGTTGTCGTTCCTCACAGTCTTGGCATTACCATAAGCCTCCAGCAGAGGGTTGGCTGCCACGATTTGGTCCTCCAGTGATCCCTAATATAATTGATGGGCAGTAGTTTAGTAGGTATGAGGTGAAGCACAAATACTGTAATCATAACACCGTCTAGAATAGGTATTTACTAACCTGCATTTTTCCAGGGACTGGCTCTGGCTTCTTCGGTCCAGACATCGCACCAACAGTTGCAAAGTACTGAATGACACGTTTTGTGTTCACAGTCTTTCCTGCACCAGATTCTCCACTGGAGATTGATATGAGATCATCATTTAGTCATAAATCTTCAATGAATTTATATAACTGTAAATCTCACTTAATTTCAGCAGAGTATTTACTCACGTAATCAGGACAGACTGGTTCTCACGATCTGATAATAAAGCATGGAGTATTAACAGTTAAAAAAAATAGGTAGCACTCTATATTAACTTAAAGGTATAAAGAGTTTGTAAATAAAATTAAGTAAATTTTAATACATTAATGGGTTATATGTGTAACGATATTAATATTCCCTTCTTCATGTAAATGCATATAAACAAGGGATGGAAACAATTTTATGCAATCATACTGGTAATATTTAACCCTTGCATGTTAATTTAAAAAAGTTACACTGTGGTCCTTAGAGGACAAAAAATTTCCATATTAAAAAACGTTTTTTACATTTTAAAGCTCGGGAGTTTTGTCTCATTTTAAAGAAGACCCATGGCAGATTATTGTTGAATTACAGGTTTAAAGTTTAATGAGGTTTTAGTTTATGCGAATTATTTATTACCAAATTTTTTATGTAAAATATATATTTCATGAAACATGTTGAACTCAAAAAGTTCTAGAATATCAAAGCCATAAATCTAAACAAGTTGTGTTTCTAACTTGACATTGATATCTCAAAAAATTTGCTTTTAGTAAGATTTTGTTTGGGCGCAGTACCAAACTTTTTCCATTAAATGTCAGCAAAGTTGCACTGCTAAACACAGCACTGGGATTTGTGATATGCAGAACAGTATAATTAAACACACACACATACACATTATTTTTTTATAACACACAGACAAACCACACTCTGACATTCATACCAACACACCCACACAATTATATCTGCATAATTTATCCAATTTGCTCAATAATGCAGCAAAATCAGAAACCATGAAAAAGTGAGTATTTGCTTTATAGGCCAAACCTTAGAAAATGGCACCATTTGGTAAAAAAAAAAAAAACAGAATGAAAAGACTGCATCATTTTATAGTTAAATGGTCCTGAAATTAAAAATTGCATTATTAATTGGTTTCAATGGGGACATGGGTACCTACTGTAAAATAGATTTATTAAAGGAAACGAGGCTGAAATATTAAAATTCTAATGAAAAAAAAAACACACTTGTGCCAAAATTTATGCTGTTGGCATTAACAAGGGCAAAATTATTAAATAATAGTCGTTATAAGGTGCTTATCAATTAGCAAACAAAAACTTGAACTTTACCACCAATTTGCATCAGGTGAAAAACCTTGGTTAAGTATGGTTTACTAGCTAGTTGTTAATTAAGGGTTTAGTGCTTTTGTATGAACTTTCTTTTTTCTCATTGGAACAGTGAATAATATAAATTTAAATCTTACTATTTGAATTAGGTTATGCATCTATCCAGGCTACATTATCCAACTTTTGGCTTTCTAGCAGCAGAAGCATAAAACTACAAGTAAGGTGCAACTTCCACTGCATTTAGTAGTAGCCTGACCTTCATTTATTTACAGATATGAAGTAAATACACATGAACAAATGGAGAAAGTATGTAGTTTCTCATTAAAACTGTTTAAACAGCTTTAAATGACAAAGAAATATTATAGATGTATTGTAGTGATTCATGGTAATGTATAAACATTATGGATTTATCATGTACTCATTTAAATTAAGTTGATTTTGAACTAATAAAAGTTACATATCGTAGCTTTAACAATGCACAATCAACAGTTTGTAGAAGATGAATTATACACTAATACTTTATATAATGTAGTTATTGTAAATTTTTATCATTTCATAAAAGTCCTTCATTACTCATTTCTTGACATTTCCCGAATCCACTTACCAGTGAGCATGAACTGGTAGGCGTTGTCGGAGATGGAGAAGATGTGAGGTGGGGCTTCAATCCTCTTTTTGCCTCTGTATCCACCCACAACAACTGCGTCGTACACTGGGAGCCATTTGTATGGATTGACAGTGACGCAGAACAAGCCAGAGTAGGTCTGAAACGGAGATAGATAGTCCAGTTTTACAATGCTGCCGTCCCATACTAGGAATAAAACATGATTTACTTAGACTTACATAGATCATCCATGCTGCGTAACGCTCTTTGAGGTTAAAAAGCACAGCAGGTTCATTGAGGTGGGTCATCATGGCCATGTCCTCAATTTTGTCAAACTTGGGAGGATTCATGGGGAAGATTTCATCTTCTTTTACTGTGACAGTCTGTAATGAACATTGATTAGACTTTTTTGTACACACATTTGTACACTATTTAACTGAAGAACTTTAACCTCTGAAGATAGTTTTTTATTTTTGTCCATGATACTTACTTTCCCACTGTGAGTTTTGACAGTAGCTTTGCCACCCTCTTTACTAACAAGAGTACCCTTCAGGTACATCTCGTCTGGATCTACCACAAAGAACGCCGTTTTAGCATCAAAGGGGGTGTTCTGAGCCTCGATTCTCTCTCTTTCTGTTTTCCGGAGGTAAACGGCCGCCGGGCCGAAACACTCCATTTCACCATCTCCCATGATGGCACTTCGCTGTGGAGTAAAGTATTCACTTTAACACTGCTTAGTATTTACCTCTTTACTCTGCTCAGGTGTTCATATTATAAGCTGGACATCTTGTCATAATAATTACAATATTTTAATCAGCTACTTGTATTGGTTTACCTTTTATGATGCTCCAAGAGGAAAATACCAGCTGTCAAGTTATGGATTCTGAAAAAAGACCAAGAGGTAGTTAGAGAATTGTATTTGCATCTGCCATTATGGGCCAGTATATATCCTTTGATTCAAGGACACTTAGTTGTTCTACATTAATTCTTTTTAAAAAGCAAACTGACTAATTAAAATGGGCATTTCTCTCACCTTTGCCTGGTCACTGTATGTCTTCGGGGGTCAGGGGCTGCCATTTATATAGTGTCATTACTGAGCACTCAGCAGAATAGTCCAGCCAGATTTGGTCATGTTATTTTACTTGGTGTGATGTTTCTCTGTGCCACTGGGAAATAGGAAGATAATGTCATTCATTCAATATGAGGAATACTGTTATATTGGTGCACACAGACAATGGTGTTTGGTTAATAGATATGGCATAAAAGTTGTCAAACACTGTGCTTTTGTTGGCTGTAATTTTCTTATTAATATGTTTTTTCTATGCAATTACACTGCCAGTTTAATTTGATGTCACTGAGGTCCTATTTCAGTGTAGCATCTTTAAAATAAATGGAACTTGGCTCAGAAGAGAAACTCTCAGATCCAAATCAAATGTCACCAGTATTCTGTTTCAGGTGACAGCAAGACTTGTAACTTATAATTTATATGCTAGTTAAAACCTTTTAATGACTTTAAAAAGCATATGTGGCTTCCTATGGTTTAAAAGCTTAAACTGTAGCATCACACAGAGCTCATGGTCTTGCATTCATTGATATGCCTTGAACATCTTCATAGAAGTGTAAGTTAGGCATGCAGGTGTCTAGGGGAATAAAGGTGTTTTTCGTGATAAAACCATACTCTAACTTTGTTGTTTCCTGTTGTTCATTTCCATGCAGTTCAGCTTTTCCAAGAATTCTCCCATCTTTTGCCAGCAGGAGATAAAATTAAAATCAGAAAACCTAAAAGATTTATTGTCAGAGATGGACTGTAACAGTTTATCCTTCCAAATGAAAAATAATATCTCTAACAGGTTTTTTTATTGGGCAATTAAATCTCAGTAGTCATGGGATGAAATAAACTGGACTCATAGTGATATTATGACTCACAAAGTTATAAACAGCATGTGCTTATATGGAAAAATCATAAAAATAGCACAGCAAGGGCTGCTGTTTGTATTATGAGGTTTAGGTCACTTATCCATACAAGTAACAGTGAAGGCTTGAAGGGAACAATCAGTAAGTCTTGTTTAATGAGTCTTGTTTTATCTTATAACACTTGGTTTAAGGTAGTATATTGAAAGTATTTTTCTTGTTTGGAAGGAAATGGCAGTAATTTTTCTATGCTTGGCTAAATATGTCTCTGCTGTTCAAATGAAAAAAATATTGTGGCTTGCTAGGATCCATTTAAGTACAAATTGCATACGATGTGAAAGAAAAATTAAAACTCAGTTACTACCGAATGCCATACTCTTTAAAGTTCTGCATTTTTTTGATGTAAAGTTCTATTTCTGTCTGCTGGGCTGTGGTTATGTTAATGTGAATGCCCAACCAACAGCGATAGACCCAGCAAAGTGAAAAGACTATGGTCTTTGTGAAAAATCATGATTTTGACAGTGTAATGATAATTTGGTACCCAGGGTGGTAGAACATGTTCCAGAATCCATTACCTGTGCTGAATTTGTCAATTCCTCTTCCTTTTATTCCAATTCGAATACCAGATCAACTGGATGTGGCCAGTTAAAATCAAATTCCAACTGCTGAATTGAAAGGGAACTGATTCTCCAATTCTGAATTTTGCCTAACCCTGGCACATACACCGAAATAATCAAACATGAGATTTAGGAAGTGGGGTGCATTTTCATAATGTCCTGTCATGTCTGAAATGACTGTTTCTCCAACAAGTCAAGTCACCTTTATTTATATAGTGCTTTATACAATACAGATTGTGTCAAAGCAGCTTTACTGTGTTAAACAGGAAAAATGGTGTTTCAATAATGCAAACAAATTCAATTCTGTTGTAAAGCAGCTTTTTTGTAGTATCTGTATCTGTTCTTATCAGTTTAATATCTGATACGTCCCCTATCCGGGGGCTACATATGAAATTGATTTTTGGATCACGGAGCTGGAGACGGGGCTTGCTCAGTCCACTCCAATTGTTTTTTTTTGGGGGGGGTGGGGTGGGGTGGGGGTGGGGTCATGGCCTAATGGTTAGAGAGTCAGACTCTTAACCCAAAAGGTTGCGGGTTTGAGTCTCGTACTGGCAGGGATTGTAGGTGGGGGGAGTGAATGTACAGCGCTCTCTCCCACCTTCAATACCATGAATTGAATGTAAATTTTCTCTACCATAAGCCGTCTCCAGAGGCGTTTCAGAGAACTTGGCAGTACATCCAACTGGCCTCACAACCATAGACCACGTGTAACCACACCATCCCAGGACCTCCACATCCAGTATCTTCACCTCCAAGATCGTCTGAGACCAGCCACACGGACAGCTGCTGCAACAGTTGGTTTGCATAACCAAAGAATTTCTGCACAAACTGTCAGAAACCATCTAAGGGAAGCTCATCTGCATCCTCGTCGTCCTCATCGGGGTCTTGAACTGACTGCAGTTCGTCGTCGCAACCGACTTGAGTGGTCAAATGCTCACATTCGATGGCGTCTGGCACTTTGGAGAGGTGTTCTCTTTACGGATGAATCCCGGTTTTCACTGTACAGGGCAGATGGCAGACAGCGTGTATGGCGTCGTGTGGGTGAGCGGTTTGCTGATGTCAACGTTGTGGATCGAGTGGCCCATGGTGATGGTGGGGTTATGGTATGGGCAGGCGTATGTTATGGACAATGAACACAAGTGCATTTTATTGATGGCATTTTGAATATACAGAGATACCGTGACGAGAGCATGAGGCCCATTGTTGTGCCATTCCTCCATGACCATCACCTCATGTTGCGGCATGATAATGCACGGCCCCATGTTGCAAGGATCTGAACACAATTCCTGGAAGCTGAAAACATCCCAATTCTTGCATGGCCAGCATACTCACCAGACATGTCACCTACTGTGCATGTTTGGGATGCTCTGGATCGGTGTATACGACAGCATGTTCCAGTTCCTGCCAATATCCAGCAACTTTGCACAGCCATTGAAGAGGAGTGGACCAACATTCCACAGGCCACAGTCAACAACCTGATCAACTCTATGCGAAGGAGATGTGTTGCACTGCGTGAGGTAAATGGTCGTCACACCAGATACTGACTGGTTTTCGGAGCCCCCTGGACTCCCCAATACAGTAAAACTACACATTTTAGAGTGGCCTTTATTGTGGCCAGCCTAAGGCACACCTGTGCTATAATCATGCTGTCTAATAAGCAATTTGATATTCCACAACTGTGAGGTGGATGGATTATCTCGGCAAAGGTGAAGTGCTCACTAACACAGATTTAGACAGATTTGTGAACAATATTTGAGAGAAATAGGCCTTTTGTGTACATAGAAAAAGTCTTAGATCATTGAGTTCAGCTCATGAAAAATGGGGGCAAAAACAAAAGTGTCGCGTTTATAATTTTGTTCAGTGTACATGTGAAGGTTTTGATCCAATAATTTACACCTTTGTTTTTTTTTCAGAATTTAGCAGTAGGAAATTACTAATCATCCAGTTTTTTTATATCAACTATGCATTCCATTTTGTGAATTGGTATGTTTCACTTGAGCCACGAAGAAATATAGAGCTGAGTATCATGAGCATAACAGTGAATGCTAACACCTGATAATATGTCCCAAGGGTAACATATGAAAAGTGAAAAGCAACAATCATAGTACTGAGCCTTGTGGTACTCATTCTGTACTTGTGATCGATATGAAACCTTCTCAATCACTGATATGAATTGATGATGGTCAGATAAGTATAATTTGAACCATGCCAATTCAGTTCCACTAAAAGAATGTTGTGGTAGATAGAGTTGAATGCAACACTAAGCTCAAGTAGCACTGATAGAGAAATACAACCATGATCAGATGATAAGAGCAGGTCATTTGTAACTGATGAGAGCAGTCTCAGTACTATGAAATACCCACAAAATAAAATAAGAGCATGTGACTTATCTGTCAATCAGAGGCACATGAAATTTTGTGTTTGTTACTACAGCAACAGTAGAGTTATCTTGGGTCCAGTTCGATTAATATTCAAATAAAGTGATGTGTGATTAAGACACCCAGTGCTCTGATGCTACTGTAATGTTGTTGGTTAACAAAATTGTGGTGTCTGTTAAACATATTAACATAAAAAGCTGTTTATGAATTATGAATATGTTGGCTACCATAATATATATTTAATGATATTTAATTTAACTTTAATGATTATTTAATAATATTTCATTAAACTTTAGATGAAATGCAATAAAAGGTCTATCATAAATGTGAAAATGATTGGGTGGTTGGGGTCTGGTTTTATGTCCCAACCAATGTCAAACACAAACCTACGCCCTTGCATTTTTCTTGTGAGGATACTGCATTTTCTAGTGTTTTTGACAGAAACAGATTGTTTTGGGACCTTCACTCTTGGAGCCACATGGTAGTGCAGTAGATTAATGTGCTGGAGGTTCTCTGGGAACCTATTAAGCTATTGATCTTAATGTGTAGTGTTAGTAGCCTTCCTCTCACTATGAGAGTACTGAGGCTTCCACTCTGTGGGGCACCGGAATAGTTAAGCTTCACTCACTTTTTGAGGCATCCATTCAGGAGCTCTAGTCTATGACTGCTGGTGGATTTAGGGATGTTCATTCCTTTGAGTTGACTCAAGTCAATTCTTGGGCACTCATCCCTTCAGCATGGCGGCATGGCTGTTGCGTTCCCCATAGCAGCCCGTATGAGCTGGAACGAGACGCTGCGTCTCTTTACCACTTTATATTTGCAGTCACACTAGTAGTGACATTATAGGCTGCCGCCTGGCCATGCCAAGTTCATTGTCATTTTTGCATTCATGCTTCAGACACTGGTCACACTGAACCTATCCTCAGGGAACCATGGTAACATGCGTAACCTGAGACGATTTTCATAATGACGTTTAGTCTGTTTCCTGTTTATTTTTTTCCTGCTTTTTGTTTTTGGGTTCTTTTTGTTACTTTTGCAATTGTGTTCTTTACCACATCGTGCCTCATGGATTGTCTTTTAAAACAGTGATTGAGAATGTGATAAAATTAGAAATGTGGAAAAAATAATGGAGAACAAAGTAAAATTATGCCTTTTTAATGGACACAGGAAAACTCAGCACAAGACAGTCATATTATATGCTTGCTTGTAGGTGTAGTTTCTTGTCTTCATTCTTCATCTTTAGTCTTGAAATGCAAAATAATATAATTAGATTTTGTTTAAAATGTTTTAAAAATTGTATGTGTAAAAAGTCACTTTTTGTCTACATAATTGTCATCTGTTCCCTTACGAAAAATAAGTTTATTCAAGTGTGCTATTAGTATACTTCTTTTAAACTAAAAATAGGAAAGTATGCTTTTAGTTTACTTTTAATGTACTTCTCAGAAATAGGATTTATGTACTCCTCAGAAATATACTTTAAATGACATTTAAGTGTACTTGGCTTATACTTACAAAAAGTCTAAATATACTTGAGCTTTACTTAAGTATACTTAATAAAATAAACTTGAAGTATACTACTTTTTGGTAAGGGTTGTTACCTTCCCAGCTTCACGGCTCTTGGCTCTCAGCTTGTTGACCTGGGACTCAGCAATGTCAGCGCGCTCCTGAGACTCCTCCAGCTCGTGCTGCACCTTCCTGTACCTGGACAGGTGAGTGTTGGCCTGCTCCTCCTGTTAGCATGACAAGACATCCAACCCCTTTCAAAGCACTGCATTCATGGCACTGAATGTATTGAATAGAAAATGTCAAAAATTCACATTCAAGACCTTTGACATTAGACTTACAGCTTCTTCAGCCTGGCGCTTGTAGGCCTTCACTTTCAGCTGCAGTTTGTCTACCAGATCCTGCAGTCGGATCACATTCTTCTTGTCTTCCTCAGTCTTTGGGTGTAAGTATTGTTGATGGTCTTAGTTAAACTATGTATATTATAATGAAATGAAAGTGTCTAAATCCAGTGTAGTTTTACCTGGTAGGTGAGCTCCTTCACTCTCCTTTCATATTTGCGCACTCCTTTCACAGCATCTGCACCACGTCTCTGTTCAGCTTCAACTTCAGCCTCCAACTCACGCACCCGGTAGAGAGTTATTGTTGTCATCTGTCAAATCTCTACCATACCCAGTTCACATAAGTCTGTATTTAGCTTGTAATTTACCCTGGACTCCAGTTTCTGGAGCTGTTTCTTTCCACCCTTCATGGCCAGACTCTCAGCCTCATCCAGACGGTGCTGCAGGTCTTTGACAGTCACCTCCAGGTTCTTCTTCATCCTCTCCAGATGAGCACTGGTGTCCTGCTCCTTCTTCAGCTCCTCAGCCATCATGGCAGCCTGAAATATAAGCCAATTCAAATGAACTAGCCAATATAGACTGAAATGCCTTCCATGAAGGTTCCCTGTGTCACCACATGTAGCTAAATGGTCACTATTTAAATTAAAATAGAGCAACAGAATGTAAGCGCTCACATCAGTGATGGCCTTCTTGGCCTTCTCCTCTGCGTTTCTGGCCTCCTGGACTGCATCATCCACCTCACCTTGAACCTGGACCAGATCAGCCTCAAGCTTCTTCTTGGTGTTAATAAGACTTGTATTCTGTGGGATTTAAGCAAGTAGTTTAGTGTACATTTAACTAAAACTCTGTAATCATGTAACCTGAATTTGCTCCAAGTATAGTTTTTCTGTACTTGTGAGTGCAGCAGTCCCACACGCTCGCTGGCATCCACCAGCTCCTGCTCCGCCACTTTGCGGCCTCTCTCTGTTTGCTCCAGTGCAGCTCTCAGCTCCTCAATCTCTGCTTGCATCAGGTTATTCCTGCGCTCCACCATGGCCACCTGCTCCTTCATGTCCTCCTGTCCTCTGACAGCTTCATCTAGGTGCAGTTGGGCATCCTGTTGCAAAAGTTCTTTTATTTATTACTTGTCATGCTTTAGTTCATTCATGCATCATATTATCAAATATTTAATATGTGTTCCTCATTCTACAGAAAGATACCTTGAGTTGTCCTTGAAAGTTCCTGAGCTGTTTCTGGGCTTCAGCAGCCTGGCGGTTGGCATGACTAAGCTGGATCTCCATCTCATTCAGATCTCCGTCCATCTTCTTTTTGACTCTCAGGGCATCATTTCTGCTCCTGACCTCAGAGTCCAGAGTGCTCTGCATAGAATCGATCACTCTTTGGCTGTTCCTCTTGATCTGTTCCATCTCCTCGTCCTTCTCAGCCAGCTTCCTGTCAATCTCACTCTTCACCTGGTTCAGCTCCAGCTGCACACGAAGAATCTTGGACTCTTCATGCTCCAGGGTGCCCTATAAGGAAAAAGGGCAAACATTTCTATCAATATTGTCAAAATATGATATAGCCCATGTAATTCATTGCAGCATATTTATGAGTGATTTAGAAAGAGACATTTAGCAGAATTTTATCATATACTGTTTTGAATCACTCCATATATAGTGTTTTAAATTATTCAAGCAACAGTGTAATGTTAATATAGTAGTAAAGGAATGGCACCTCTGCCTCTTCAAGTGCAGTCTGGATTTCTGATTTCTCAGACTCCACTGTCTTCTTGGCTTTCTCTAACTCATGAATGCTCTTTCCAGTCTCTCCAAGCTGCTCAGTGAGGTCAGAAATTTCCTCTAAAGGGTTAAGAATAGCAGAATTGTAATCAGAATTGAAAACTTACTGTTATAATGCTTTTCTCTTTTTAATAATTGTTTTAAAAAAATTGGCATTTACGTTGCAGATTCTTGTTCTCCCTCTTCAGGGTCTCAAGGTGGTCAAGAGCTTCTTCATAGGAGTTCTTCATTTTGAACAGCTCAGTGCTGAGAGAACGAGCTTCTTTCTGTGCACCTTCTAGTTCAGCCTGGCTTTCCTCATACTTCTGTTTCCACTCTGCTAGGACCTGAAGAAAAAGGTAATCATTATTAATTAGCCAAGTCAATGGATCAAGATTTAGATTTAAAGATTGTCCACATCCTTCTCACCTTGTCAAAATTTCTCTGCTTCTTGTCAAGGTTGGCAGCCAATGAATTTGCCCTCTCCACATCAATCATGAGG
The DNA here is from genome assembly GCF_018340385.1 of Cyprinus carpio. NCBI lineage: Eukaryota > Metazoa > Chordata > Actinopteri > Cypriniformes > Cyprinidae > Cyprinus > Cyprinus carpio. The sequence continues at coordinate 23,721,942 of NC_056591.1, read as the reverse complement.
TCCTCTACTTCACCCTGAAGTCTCTGTTTGGTCTTTTCCAGAGAGGCACACTTGGAGTTCACCGCTTCAATGGATTCTTCAGCATCCTGCAGACGCTGGGCAAGCTTTTTCCTGAAGAAAGTGGTATGAAATGATGATATCAAACTAACATTTGTGATATTAAATGTAGGGTGCTGGAGACATTGATCTTTGCTGTATTTACTTGGCTTCCTCAAGCTCCTCAGTGCGTTGGATGGCATCAGTCTCATATTTGGTTCTCCACTGAGCCACCTCACTGTTGGCCTTAGACATTCCACGCTGGAGTTCAGCTTTGGCCTCCTGCTCCTCCTCATACTGCTCTCTGAGCAAGTCACAGTCATGACGTGCAGACTGAACCGCATGGGCCAGAGCATTCTTGGCCTGTAAGGCAGTATATTCTGAGTTTCCCAAAATTGCAATCTATACAATTACTTAGATTATCAAAACTTAATTTTCAAAATTAATTAACTCATTAATTTTGTATAACTCTACCTTTACTTCTTCCTCAATATGCCTTTTGAGTTCCTCAATTTGCTGTGTATAAGCCTGTTTTCCTCTAGTTAGCTGTGAAACAAGTGCTTCTTTCTCTTCCAGTTGGCGGCTAAATTCACCTAAATCACATTAGAAATATTACTTTGAAATTTAATAACAGAGAAACTTTGTAATAAAATTTTTAAGGTTTTTACATGAGTAACTTATTTGCCATGGCTTACCATTTTCAGTCTGAAGTCTTGCACGTTGTGCATTTATGTCGTTCAGCTGACGAACATTTTCATCACTCTTGGTCTTGATTTCACTCAGCTGGTCTTCCAGGGTACGGCACATCTTCTCTAAATTAGCCTTAAAATGTACAGGGTTATATGCAGATGTTTGTAAAGATGCGTTTATATTTAATGACTCTCTAATGACATTACCTTTGCTTTAGCCACAGCCTCCATGTTGCTTGTCAAGTCATCAATCTCCATCTTGTATTCACTCTTTTCCTTCTCCAGCTTCTGCTTGACCCGCTGGAGGTTGTCGATCTGTTCTCCGAGTTCAGCCACACTGTCTGCCTGCTTCTTTCGGAGAGCTGCAGCTGTAGCTTCATGCTGCAAGGTAGACTCTTCCAGATCACGACGCAACTTCTGGAATTCAGCTTCACGCTTCTTGTTCATCTCAATCTGGGCAGCAGTGGCACCACCAGCTTCCTCAAGCCTCTCGCTGATCTCTTCAAGTTCCCTGGAGAGATCAGCTCTCTGCTTCTCCACTTTAGCACGAGCAGCTCGCTCTGCCTCAATTTCCTCTTCCAGCTCCTCGATACGGGCCTAATTGAGACAAAAAAATGTGAAATTTATAATGTACTGTAATGTAATGTTATAATGAAATGTATAATGCCCAGCTATACAAAAACTTTACAGTTTCACATAGACAAGATTTAGGTCAGCATTACCTGAAGTTCTTTGATTTTCTTCTGAAGCTGTGCTCCCAAAGACCGTTCATCCTCAATCTTGCTGAGAAGTTGACTTATCTCAAAGTCCTTCCTGTTTTGAAAGTATTGTTTTGTAGAATGTGCCAAATACTTATGTTGTGTAATTGTGTAAACTTCAAACATTCAATGTCTGCTCACTTTTTGATCTTCTCATCTGATTGCTGTTTTTCGTTCTCCAGGTCCATTATGGACTCCTGGGCCAGTTTCAGATCACCCTCAAGCTTTCTCTTGGCTCTCTCAAGGTCCATACGGAGCTTCTTCTCTTGTTCCAGTGAGCCCTCAAGCTATTGTGATAGAAACCAGAGCTTTAAGATCTGGTAGATAACAACAAAATTAATTAGCTTCTATTGATGGTCTCATTCTCATGCCAAACATCGTACATCATCAACTTGCTGCTCAAGCTTTGTCTTCGCTTTAGTCAGAGTGTTGACTTTGTCTTCCTCTGCCTGAAGGTCATCAAGAGTCTGCTGGTGTGCCTCTTGGAGGGCTTTCTTCTCTTTGGTCAACTTGGCGATGCTCTCATCCTGAGAGGCCATCTCCTCTGTCAGGTTTTTTCACCTAAATGGAAGCATTGATTATGGTTTCATTCTCAAGAGCCTGAATCACAATCAGCAATTTGACAATGTCAAAAAATACTGACTTTATTTTCTGTTGCATGCTTTTCCTTCTCCACTTTTGCCAAGGTGAGCTCCAGGTCATCAATGTCTTTCTTTAGCTCGGAGCATTCATCCTCCAGTTTCCTCTTCTTGGCAGTCAGTTCAGCATTGATTTCCTCCTCATCCTCCAGTCTCTCGTTTGTCTCTTTGAGTTTGGCCTCGAGCTGGATCTTGCTTTTGATGAGTCCTTCACATCTCTCCTCAGCATCAGAGAGGTTTTCAGATTCCTGTTCATTGACATGGATGTAGTTAATGACTTATGTTCATAGCTATAGGATCCATATTAGGATCAATAAGTGCTGAAATACTCACAGCTGTTACTTGCAGCTGAAGGTCGTTTTTCTCTTGAATAAGTGACACCATTTTCTCCTCAAGCTCCTTCTTTTTAGCTAATGCCTTTGTCAAATCCTCCTTCATTTTTTCATAGTTTTCCTTCATGGCTGCCATTTCTTTCTCAGTTTCTGCACTCTTCAGAAGAGGCTTGATCTTGAAGTAGAGCTTCATCCATGGCCAATGTTTGACATTCATGAATGAACGGATGTTGTATTGGATGGAATAAATTGATTCTCTGTGTAAATTGTAATCAGTAAATCAGTCATTATCAATCTGTGGTACTAAACAGTTGTGTTCCAAACAGTTTTGTAAGTAGATTGTACCTCCTTTCCATCATTTTGACAAACTCCTTCCTCATGACGTATCCACGGCACAAAGCCTGAGTCATGGTAACGAGCGTTGCTAGTTTCTCATCTCTCATCTCCTCAAGAGTACCCAACAGACCAGCTTTGAAGAACACCTACAAGAATAATAAAAAGGTATTAGTGGTACAGTGACAGAGACCTGGGTTACATTATATCGCCCATTATAATGAAGTTAAAGTCAAGTTATATAGAACAGACAGTTAAGGGAATTCTTTGCTTTTAGTTTGAGGAGGCAAAATAATTTCCCAAAGGGGATCCATATAGAATTGTTTTGCCTTATCTGGTGTGGAAAAACATAACTGGCACAAAGCCTTGACCTGAACCCCTACTGAACAGCTTCAGGAAGATTTGTGACCCGTCACGGAAACCAGTGACACAAGTCGTCAGCACAACTTTAGAGCAAAATGAGAAAGAAGCGTTTTTTTTTTTCTTCAAAATTGGTGATTTTCGTTTTTTTGCAGAATCTGTTAGTTGAGATCACGAAGAAGCCTCTCCGTGTTTGAGATAGCAGTATTGGTATATTTAAAAGCGTACATTTTGAGGTTGAAATCGGCTTGTTTTTCGGAGATTCTAGCACGCAGTAGGGGCGTGTCATTGTCTGTGTGTATTTCCATACTGGATAAGCCGGCTTTTGTTTCTTTTGTTATTGCCCCCGCCCTCCAAGGGAAGCATGGCTAATTATTATGCAGCGCTCTGGCCGGCTCTAGCTGATATCAAAATTCAATGAAGATGGACGCCGCAAAGATTATCGCCGATGAGCTGAACCGTGGCTGTTACACCGAAAATATTTTGAAGTACTTCTTCGACAAGCTGGATGCTTATGAACAAGCGCTCACTGATTCTGAAGACGATCTGAGCGACGATGAAAGCGGCATAATAAGACTGAATAATATCCCTAATCTACAACTGAACGAAGATGAAGACGAGGAAGAATGTATCAGACTGGCGTCAGACGAGTTGGACCGTAAGATATCAGAGGCTATAATGATAGTAACATTTGATGGGGATAAAGACAGAGAAATGGGGAAAATCCGTAACTTTGACTGTAAATGCTACATGAGGAGAAAAGAGAACTCTCTGCATGGGAGACAGTCCTGTAGCCAGAAGCTTTCTCCAGACATTATGTACAACATACGGCTGGATTCTTTAGCTGCGGAAAAAGAGTGGCAGGACATGCGAATTATTGGACATTTAGAGGCAAACAGACGCATAGTGCAAACTTCGGAGATGGTTACATCCACAAAGAAGACCCCGACAAAGAGAAAGTGTGCCCGAATGACTTATTTCATTGGAGGCAATGAGATCTGCAAGAATACTTTTCTGTTTCTTATGGGGTGAGTTTCCATAAACATCAAAGTTTGTCGTTTTGTGTTCATTCTACGAACACGTACACGTTATCTCATGTTTAGTCCATGTTTAGACCTTAGGTCCGATTTTTCCTGTTGCGTCTGTCGTTGCTATGCAACCATGCAGCTTTACAGGTGGGAGCTTTACAGGGGGTATGGCTTATCTAAATGAGATGTAAATGAGCCCTATTGTCACTCCCAGCAGGTGAGAACAGGTGAGAACTGCACAATCTTTTTTTGAGTGCCTACCTTCAAATGGCCACAACTTCTCCAAATATTATTAGATTTTGTGTTACACATCATTGGAAAGCTTGGACACTTTCAGAATCTATGAATAACTCAAAATGCCCCAGAACCGACTTGTGTCCCTACTTTCCGTGATTGGTCACATTTGTCCACAGCAAAAAGTTTAGATGCGATGTGTGGTGTAGCATTAAGATTTAATTTCAATGGAATGATGGAAATAATAATGCCATTATTTATAATTAGAGTCCTTTTGGTTTTGGTGGTGAAGGATATTTACTGGGTAACTCACCTTGGTGTGTCCAAACTTGTATTGGGTGTGGTCAACATCAATAGAGCCCAAGAGTTTCTCTGAAGCCTTTTTGTTGTCAATGAACTGTCCCTCAGGGATGACACTAGCATTTAATACTTTGTACCTAGAAGACATAAAAGTAAGATTTATTTTTGGTGAAGCCAAAAATTTTGAAATATGGTTAAGATTAGGTGGTGTATTATCTCTAATTAATAGGTTGAAACAGGTGTGGTGTACTTACCTCTGCTTGAAGTCACCATAGAGGATTCTGCTGGGGAAACCCTTCCTGCAGATTCTGATACCCTCCAGAACACCATTACACCTGAGCTGGTGAATAACCAGGAAGTTCTCCATCAGACCTGCAATGCAAATATTGTTAAGGTTCCAGAGATATTTTCAAAACTGTGATGCATTTGATTCTTTGGGGATCAAGTTTACCTGGAGTCTTGGATTCATTAGGAATCAAGCAGCGCACAAAGTGAGGGTGAGTGCTCCTCAGGTTAGTCATCAGCTTACCCAAGTTCTCCTGTGGAAATGTTAATGAGATTAGTTCAGTTTTTAATGGAGAAGATGTTCACATCCTTCATTAAAAGAGAGAATTATGTTTACCCTAAAAAGTGCAGACACAGTCTGGAAGGAACCACCCTTCTTCTTGCCTTTCTTTCCACCGCCCTCAGCTGTTTTATGTCAAAGAAATATGTTATTATTGATTTTATTTTGCTTTATATTAAGCTGTTCAATAGATTGATATCTGATATTGACAGATATTAACTGCTCTGTCATCATCGTTCATAGATATACTTGATATGTTTTTATGAAGTGTAGAATGTGTGATCACTTAGTGTGCTACATTAAGATACAGCTATCCTTTCTCTGTTTTGCACGTCATTGAAAATTTATATCGAAGAATTCAGGAAATGCAGATGCTCATACCTTCAGCAGCTCCATGAGCGGCATACAGGAAGGCCAGCACTTTGAGCGATGACTTTTGGTAGAGTTGCACGACAGAGTCATTCAGTGGATCCTTGTTCTTGTCCAACCAGCCAACAATGTTGTAGTCCACAGTGCCGGCGTAGTGCACCAGAGAGAAGTGGGCCTCTGCCTTACCTTTGGCAGGCTTGGGCTTCTGGAAAGCTGCACATTTTCCCAGATGCTGGTCATGCAGCTTGTTTTTGAAGCTTGTGTCTGTTGCCTTTGGGAACATGCACTCCTCTTCAAGGATGGAGAAGATACCCATTGGCTGTTGAAGAAATATTTTCACTTAAGTGCAGACACAATGTGAATAGTCATTTTAATTTACAGAATATCCTCTTACCTTCTCAATGAGCTCAATGCAGGCAGCCAAGTCCATACCAAAGTCAATGAACTCCCATTCAATGCCTTCTTTCTTGTACTCTTCTTGCTCCAGAACAAACATGTGGTGGTTGAAGAACTGTTGCAGTTTCTCATTTGTGAAGTTGATGCAAAGCTGCTCCAAGCTGTTGAACTGATAATAAAACAGAAAGAAGTTCTTGCAACTGACTGTTAACTTTCATGTCATAATTCTTGCACAGACATTAATGATTGATGCTCACATCAAAGATCTCAAATCCAGCGATGTCCAGCACACCAATGAAGAACTGTCTAGGCTGCTTGGTGTCCAACATCTCATTGATACGGACGACCATCCACAAAAACATTTTCTCATAGATAGACTTGCAGAGAGCTGAGACTGCGTTGTTCACCTGAGAAATTCAAAGGTCAGTGTAATTGATATTAGACTTTTTATTTTAATGTTTTCTGAAGGTCTATGGGACATTTCTAGGTTTTTTTCATCTATTGATAAGGTAAGTTATCACCTGTGGTACTGTCTGGCCTTTGGTCACCATCTCATTCCCGACCTTCACTCTGGGGAAGCACAGAGCTTTCAGCATGTCAGCAGAGTTAAGGCCCAAGAGGTAAGCAATTTTATCGGCCACTGAGGAAGAACAGTTTTAATGCATTACTTTCACTAATGAAGTCAATGTTTGCATTCTAATTTGTGTTAGTAATACACCCTACCCTCAGTGATTCGGAAATGGAAGAAATACAAAACAAGCTTCTGTTTGAACTTCATGTTTCCATGATGCATCACAGCACCTGTCAGCTTGTAGATGCTGATTTTCTCATCAGCAGTGAAGCCCAGAATGTCAATGGCAGTCTGTTTTTACACAGACCCAAATAATGTTTGAGTGCATTAATATGCAGTTTATATTGCATGTCATGCAGTATTTACACCAGTTCATGCTATTGTTCTTCTCTTTAATTTAGTGCCAGATACATTGCTTGTAATCTGAATATACCACTAGTAATAATAATAAAAACTGAGTTGTCCACATACATCTGTGGCAATGAACTCTTCCACATCATTGATGCTCTTGACAGTGATTTCACCCTGGCTGATCATTGGATAGTCATAAGGGTTGGTGGTGATGAGCAGGGCCTCTATAAAGAGTTGATGTGCAGCATGTTAACAGTGCTCTCAAACTAGGAAATAACTGAAACACACAATCCTGTAGATTTCTCACCGAGCAGCTCTGGCTTGTGTCCAGTCATGAGCTGGTAGAAGATGTGGTAACTCCTCTCAGCAGACAGCTGGAATGTTACTCTGGACTTTTCCAGCAAATCTGTAAAAAGTGGTGAAAAAAGTTCAATTGAGTTCAGTTGATTAATTTTTTGTTGTTAGTCTCCAAATAAAAATATTTGGCTTAAAACCGTATGGACTCACAAGTTTCAATATCAGCTGAGGCCAGTTTTCCAGTGGTGCCAAAGTGAATCCTGATGAATTTACCCTACAGAGATTGAAATCATTTACAAAAGCTCAGCTGTTTAGCAGTTTTGAAAGTGTGACTGATGTTGTACAATGTTATAATGATTCATAAGTGCAACTTACAAAACGAGAGGAGTTGTCGTTCCTCACAGTCTTGGCATTACCATAAGCCTCCAGCAGAGGGTTGGCTGCCACGATTTGGTCCTCCAGTGATCCCTAATATAATTGATGGGCAGTAGTTAGTAGGTATGAGGTGAAGCACAAATACTGTAATCAATTACACCATCTAGAATAGGTATTTACTAACCTGCATTTTTCCAGGGACTGGTTCTGGCTTCTTCGGTCCAGACATCGCACCAACAGTTGCAAAGTACTGAATGACACGTTTTGTGTTCACAGTCTTCCCTGCACCAGATTCTCCACTGGAGATTGATACAAGATCATGTTTTAGTCATACATTTTCAATTAATTTATGCATATAATTGAAAAGCTTTAGCTTATTCCATCAGAGCAATATTTACTCACGTAATCAGGACAGACTGGTTCTCACGATCTGAAAATAAACCGTGGGATTTTATCAGGGTTTGCAGAATAGGTTGCACTCTATATTAACTTGAAAGTAAGTGTTTGTAAAGTATTTTTAGTAGAGCTGACCTCCACTAAAGATTTTTCTGTTCAACTAGTAGTCATTCATTTTAAGCATTAGTCAACAAATCGCACATTTATTAACAAACCATTTAAATCATAATAATGAGACTTTAATTTCCTACATTGCCTAATAAGTGCTTAAGCGTGCACATAAAGCTTACCACAGCACACCGGCAGAAGTAATGATCAAGAATGTGCCAGAGAAAAACAGTAAGGAGGCTGCATTAACATTTTTATAAGTTATTGAAAAACGACTGCTTTCTTTGCTTTCAGTTTAAGGGATGAATTAGGCAACACTGACTCGTCATCTCTGCAGCAGTGGATGCGCCTTTATGCATGTTTCATATGGATTACATAATCTGAGAATACTTGTTTTCCATTTGAATTTTCAAGTATACACCAGTGTTTCGTTAATTTTTTTTTTTTTTTTTGACGTGCTCAATTTCACAGAGACCAAGATGGCAGAAAGCGCATCTTGTTTGCTTTCATTATTTTAGGAAAATTGTTTTGTTGTTATTGTGAGTGCACACAAATGAGTCTTTACAGGTTTGAAAGTATTACTCTTATCTGTATGACCAAAAATGAGGGAGTATTTTAAGAGCGCCTCCATCTGTCCTGCAGTGAGCACTTCAAAAACGCACATTTCTCTAGGTTAACGTTAGATTAAGCAGCCATGTAAAGTTGCTGCTACTAACATATTTCAGATGATAAGCCATACATTTACATTGATTCTACATTATTCCTGGTTAACTCTGTCAAGCTACTTTTAAGCAATCTGTATTGCATAAAGCGCTATAAAAATAAAGGTGACTTTACTAGAATAATGCAGAATAATGGTTCCTATAAATAACTAAATTAATGTATTCTTGAACTTTATGAAAGGATTTGCATCAGTTGAAAACCTCAGCAAGGTATGATTTACTAGCTAGTTGTTCACTAAACATACAAAAATTGAGCATAAAACATTATCAGTCCTCTTTTATACTAAGTAAACAATTATTTTTTGCACAATAAATTAAATAAAATGGCATACATACTGTTTGCATTTAACTTATTTATGTTAACATCGTCACAACTTATACAATTTATAGGCAATGAATTATACACTACTACTTCATAGTAGTTATTGTAAAGTGCATTTTTCTTTTTTCTTTTAGTGTAAAGTGCATCTTTTTAATGCTCGTGTATTGACACACTTCCAGAATCCACTTACCAGTGAGCATGAACTGGTAGGCGTTGTCAGAGATGGAGAAGATGTGAGGTGGGGCTTCAATCCTCTTTTTGCCTCTGTATCCACCCACAACAACTGCGTCGTACACTGGGAGCCACTTGTATGGATTGACAGTGACGCAGAACAAGCCAGAGTAGGTCTGAAACAGAGATAGATAGTCCAGTTTTACAATGCTGCCCTCCCATACTAGGAATAAAACATGATTTACTTAGACTTACGTAGATCATCCATGCTGCGTAACGCTCTTTGAGGTTATACAGCACACAAGGTTCATTGAGGTGGGTCATCATGGCCATGTCCTCAATTTTGTCAAACTTGGGAGGATTCATGGGGAAGATTTCATCTTCTTTTACCGTGACAGTCTGTATTGGACATTAATTAGTAATCAGAAGAATGATGAGACTTTTTGTACAAATATTTGTAAAATATTTTACTGGAGACTCAAGCACAGTAACATATGAAATAGTTTTTTATATGATATGATACTTGATACCATGATACTTACTTTCCCACTGTGAGTTTTGACAGTAGCTTTGCCACCCTCTTTACTAACAAGAGTACCCTTCAGGTACATCTCATCTGCATCTACCACAAAGAACGCTGTTTTGGCATCAAAGGGGGTGTTCTGAGCCTCGATTCTCTCTCTTTCTGTTTTCCGGAGGTAAATGGCCGCCGGGCCGAAACACTCCATTTCACCATCTCCCATGATGGCACTTTACTGTGGAGCAGAACTGACATCACAATACTGACAAACTTAATTTGGTTCACTTTTTAACTTTAGTTGAAAGTTTCATTTTATTTTTCGGCCTAACTTTTAACTACCTTTAACCACGACTCTAACTTTAATTTATTTTACATGAAAATGTTTATTAATTCATTAATTTCAATTATTAAACTTCCCAAAAGATTACATGCATTGTCATCATCATTTTTTTGCAAGTCAAAAACTTGAATCTTTTATTAACACTTTACCTTGTACAGTGCTCAGAGAGAAATAACAGCTGTCACGTTCAGGATTCTGAAAACAACAACGGTAAACAAACAAATAAAACAAAAAAAAGAGTATTGCATGATGTTTTTTCTCTACATAGGTTAGACTACATATGTCAATATATAATTTCAGAAATAGACACAATAATTTAAGTTTTCTGAAACTACAAACAAATATCTTACCCACCTTCGATGGGCCACGGTGCTACAATCAGAGGTTGTCATTTATATAGTGTTGTTACTGGACAGTCAGCAAAACTGGCAGCTTGATTTGGTCATGTAATTCTGCTTGGTTTATGGTAATGTAACTCTGTCCTAGTGGAAAATAGAATGACAGCAAGTTGCCATTCATTTTTTTGGCTTGCTATAAGATGCAAGGTTTTTAGTTGTTATTACCATTTACTTCATCTAAAAACAATTTTCTACACGAATCTTCATCATATTGAGATGTTTTCATGTTAAAGAAATAGCATACTCATAGACTTTTGGATTATGTACTTTCATGGTTTAAACAGTTTTACAATCCATACTTTATGTAGGCTGTATGTTGTTTAAATGTAGGTTTTCTTATGTGAACTTGCTTATTTGCAGTGTTTAATTTGATGTCAAGTCTTATTTCAATGTTGCATCTTTAAAATTAATGGAACTTGGCACAGAAGAGTAACTTGGTTTGGATGTGGAGAAGCAGTCAGCTGTCACTGGTTTTCAGTTTCAGGAGTGACAGCAAATCCAACAAAAGCTGATGACTCAAAGCTTTTACTTTTAAAAAAAGTTATATACAACTTGCTTTTTGGGGTAACCACTTGATCACCTGATGTCATACACAATAATGACCTTTCCTGTGTTCAGCATGTTTCAGCATTTGTTTTTTTGGACAAACCATTTCCTCTTCAAAGTCACATAAAGTCACATAACAGTGTTTGCATATAATGTCAACTTTTCGCACATATTAGTTTAAATCTTTTACATAATCACGAAAAGCTTGCTGTATGTAATTATTTAGTTCAGTCTCAGGCATATGAGAAGAGATTTTCTTCTTGACTAATTTGAAAAGTTTGGCTAGCAGGACCATTAAAACCTGCCAGATTTTTTATTGGACAATTAAAGCTCAGTGGTCACTGCAATACTAATCATGTTTCATAGTGATATTATGACTCTCAAAGTTATAAACAGCATGTTCTTATATGGAGAAAACATTAAATATAGCACAGTGAGTTATTCTGTTAGTATTGGGGGGCAGTTGGGATCTAATGGTTGGAGTGTAACCCACGGTCACGGGTTTGAGTTTCGGTACCGGCAGGGATTGTAGGTGGGGGGAGTGAATGACCAGTGCTCTCTTCCACCCTCAATACCACGACTGAGGTGAGACCCTTGAGCAAGAACCGAACATTCAATGACTCCCCAGGTGTGTGTTTGTTCACTATTCACTGCTGTATGTGCACACTTGCGTGGGTGAATTGCAGAGCACAAATTCTGGACGTCACGTACTTTCCTTTTCTTTTTTATTAGGGTTAGAGCACTCATTCAGGCCACAGTGAAGACTTACCTGACCTATCATCACTCCACCAATATCTCTCTGTAAGTACATTGATTTTCAATATACTGTGTGCCTTTAATAACAGTAATGAAGAGTATATGACTTGCTCCAGATTGTTGCTTGTTTAGATGTCAAGATTTTTGGCCAAATGGTTCAGATCACAGTGAATAAAGCTTACAAATGCATTTCTATGTGAATATGGTATGGTTTGCAATCATACCACATCTGTTCTAAATGCACAAACTCAGTAGACATGTCCAGTTAACTTTGCATTGTTGATCTAGTATGCAGTGAAGTATTTTCAGAGTAAAATACAATCTTCGTACAAGTAAAATAGTCAAGTCAGAATACAAGCAACTAAAACATGCTACATTGGTAGGCTGTGAAAGTTGTGGAGCAACTTTCTGGAGAGATTTCAGAGAATGATACCAAAATATCCAGTCAACAGCATTGTGCTGAAGATGCCTTGTTAATGACAGAGATCCGAGATGAATGGAAATTCTGCTTCAAGGTAAGTGGAAAGTGGCAAACTGAGTGTGTCTGCCTCCCGACCAACGCTAGGTAGATTGTTCCCAAGTTTGGGCACTAAAAAAGAAAAGGATCTGCCACCCGCAGTTGATTTTGATATTTTAGGTATTATCAAATGGCCAGAGTTTTGAGATAGCAGCGGATGTGAAGGACTATAATGTGATAAGAGCTCGCTATAGTATTGAGGAGCTAAACCATTCAGGACTCTATAAGTAATTAGCAAGATTTTAAAATGTATTTAATTCACTGGGAGCCAGTGCAGAGTTGACAGAACCGGGCTAATATGGTCATACATCCTGGTTCTAGTAAGAACTCTAGCTGCTGCATTTTGGACCAGCTGGAGTTTGTTTAGTAAGCTAAAGATGGAGAAATATGATCTTACAAACATTAGAAACATGGTTTTCAAATGAAAGATTGCTATCAAGTAGAACGCCTAGGTTCCTAACTGATGTCGAAGAATTAACATCAAGTGTTAGACATTGTTTTAGGTTATTTTTGGTCCAATACCTTTTCAGTTTCTTTTTTTTTTATTAGTAGGAAATTACTAGTCATCCAGTTTTTTTATATCAACCATGCATTCCGTTAATTTTGCGAATGGGTTTGTTTCATCGGGCTACAAAGAAATATAGAGCTGAGTATCATCAGCATAGCAGTGGAAGCTAACACTGTGTTTCCTGTTGCTATCTCCCAAGGGTAAAATGTAAAGTCTGAAAAAGTAATGCTCCTAGTACTGAGCCTTGTGGTACTCTATACTGTACTTATGATCAATATGATACCTCGTCATTCACTGGTACGAATTGATGACAGTCAGATAAGTAAGATTTGAACCATGCCAATGCAGTTCCACTAATGCCAACATAATATTGTAGTCTATTCAAAAGAATGTTGTGGTTGATAATGTCTAAGATCCAGTAGGACTAATAAAGAGATACAACAACAATCAAATGATAAGAGCAGGTAATTTGTAATTCTGATACGGTCTAAATCCTGTCTGGAAATCCTCACAGATACCATTTCTCTCTAAGGAACATAGTTGAGATGATACTGCCTTTTCTAGTATTTTTGACAGAAAAGGGAAATTTGAGATCGGTCTGTAATTAACTACCGTCCACAACACCGGGAAAATCTTGCTTTCTTTCACTTTTGTTTCTGCTTTACATTAATGCCTTAAAATAAGATAATGTATCTTACTTTTGAAACTTCTCATTTTGTACTGCAAATATTGTTGGTTCTAATGATAAATAGCTAAGCCTTTTTGAATAAAAGTGTCAGTTGAATGGATACTATAAAAGTTTGAAAGAAGTTTCATATGGTGGACATCAAAAAAAGAGGACAGCATAGAGATTGTATGTCATTTTATTGGACACACATGAAAACCCAGCACAGTCATATTATATGCTTGCTTGTAGGTGTGGTATCTTCTCTTCATTCTTCATCCTTAATCTTGAAAATGCAGAGAATAACAATTTTGTTGAAAAATATTTTAACATGTTACATATAAACTCTAGCTTTGCAGAGTACAGCTCGACAACATCAAGCATTAAATGTCTCATTTTAAAACTACTATGTGCCTTTGTTACCTTCCCAGCATCACGGCTCTTGGCTCTCAGCTTGTTGACCTGGGACTCAGCGATATCAGCGCGCTCTTGAGCCTCCTCCAGCTCGTGCTGCACCTTCCTGTACCTGGACAGGTGAGTGTTGGCCTGCTCCTCCTGTTAGGATGACACAAGATATCCAACCCCTTTCATAGCATTGCACTCATGGCACTGAATGTGTTGTCTAGAAAATATCAAAACCTCACACTTAAGACAAAAAAAACGACATTAGACTTACAGCTTCTTCAGCCTGGCGCTTGTAGGCCTTCACTTTCAGCTGCAGTTTGTCTACCAGATCCTGCAGTCGGATCACGTTCTTCTTGTCTTCCTCAGTCTTTGGGTGTAAATATTGTTCATGGTCTTAGTCAAACTATGTATATTATTAAGAAAGGTGGTACATTTCTAAATCCAGTGTAGTTTTACCTGGTAAGTGAGCTCCTTCACTCTCCTTTCATATTTGCGCACTCCTTTCACAGCATCTGCACCACGTCTCTGTTCAGCTTCAACTTCAGCCTCCAATTCACGCACTTCAGTAGAGAGTCATTAGCCCCTTTCACACAGTAATAAGAGTAAATTGCTGTAAAATTACCAGAACGACTTTACTGGAAAATTCAAAAATGCGCAAATTTACCAGTATTTTTGAAAGAGCCCTGTTCACAGAAGATCTCTTAATGGTAATTTATCTGTAATTTTCTAGTAAAGTCTGTATGTGAGAAAGGGGCTATTGTTATCACCTGTCAAATCTCTACCCATAGCCAGTTCATCTAAGACTGTATTTAGCTTGTAATTTACCCTGGACTCCAGTTTCTGGAGTTGTTTCTTTCCACCCTTCATGGCCAGACTCTCAGCCTCATCCAGACGGTGCTGCAGGTCTTTGACAGTCACCTCCAGTTTCTTCTTCATCCTCTCCAGATGAGCACTGGTGTCCTGCTCCTTCTTCAGCTCCTCAGCCATCATAGCAGCCTGAAATATAAGCCAATTCAAATGAACTAACCAATATAGACAGAAATGCCTTCCATGAAGATTCGCTTTGTTACCACACGCAGATAAACAAAGTCAAATAACTGTTTAATTTAGAATAGAGCAACAGAATGTAAGCGCTCACATCAGTGATAGCCTTCTTGGCCTTCTCCTCTGCATTTCTGGCCTCCTGGACTGCATCATCCACCTCACCTTGAACCTGGACCAGATCAGCCTCAAGCTTCTTCTTAGTGTTAATAAGACTTGTATTCTGTGGGATTTAAGCAGGTAGTTTAGTGTACATTTAACTAAAACTCTGTAATCATGTAACATTAATTTGCTCCAAGTATATTTTTTCTGTACTTGTGAGTGCAGCAGTCCCACACGCTCGCTGGCATCCACCAGCTCCTGCTCCGCCACTTTGCGGCCTCTCTCTGTTTGCTCCAGTGCAGCTCTCAGCTCCTCAATCTCTGCTTGCATCAGGTTATTCCTGCGCTCCACCATGGCCACCTGCTCCTTCATGTCCTCCTGTCCTCTGACAGCTTCATCAAGGTGCAGTTGGGCATCCTGTGGTATTGTTCTTTCTTTGTTAGTTGTATGTTATGATTCATTTAATTCATGTATCATATTCACCTAAATGTGTTTCCAGTTCCTCATTCTACAGAAAGATACCTTGAGTTGGCCTTGAACGTTCCTGAGCTGTTTCTGGGCTTCAGCAGCCTGGCGGTTGGCATGACTAAGCTGGATCTCCATCTCATTCAGATCTCCGTCCATCTTCTTTTTGACTCTCAGGGCATCATTTCTGCTCCTGACCTCAGAGTCCAGAGTGCTCTGCATAGAATCGATCACTCTTTGGCTGTTCCTCTTGATCTGTTCCATCTCCTCATCCTTCTCAGCCAACTTCCTGTCAATCTCACTCTTCACCTGGTTCAGCTCCAGCTGCACACGAAGAATCTTGGACTCTTCATGTTCCAGGGTGCCCTACAAAAAATTATTATTTTGACTTAATTCTGAATTAAATTTGAGTTTTTACATTTTGTAATACATACATTTTTGAATAATAATAAAAAAACACACAAAAAAGCAGAAATTACGTTTTTCATTTCAGGATTTCATTCCACTCCATATTCAATGTTTTAATATTATTAAAAGCAATGTTGTCATAATGCTCATATTTTAGCAAAAGAATGGCACCTCGGCTTCTTCAAGTGCAGTCTGGATCTCTGATTTCTCAGACTCCACTGTCTTCTTGGCTTTTTCTAACTCATGAATGCTCTTTCCAGTCTCTCCAAGCTGCTCAGTTAGGTCAGAAATCTCCTCTAAAAAGTTTTAAAAGCAGAATTGTAAAATGTTCTGTTTTAATCCATCTCTTTTCTTACATGCTTGGTGTACAAATAAAAGTGGTATTTACGTTGCAGATTCTTGTTCTCCCTCTTCAGGGTCTCGAGGTGGTCAAGAGCTTCTTCATAGGAGTTCTTCATTTTGAACAGCTCAGTGCTGAGAGAGCGAGCTTCTTTCTGAGCACCTTCTAGTTCAGCCTGGCTTTCCTCATACTTCTGTTTCCACTCTGCTAGGACCTGAAGAAAAAGACATTGTTATTTAGCCACGTCCATGGCTCAAGGTTTAGATTTAAAGATTGTCCACGTCCTTCTCACCTTGTCAAAGTTTCTCTGCTTCTTGTCAAGGTTGGCAGCCAATGAATTTGCCCTCTCCACATCAATCATGAGGTCCTCTACTTCACCCTGAAGTCTCTGTTTGGTCTTTTCCAGAGAGGCACACTTGGAGTTCACCGCTTCAATGGATTCTTCAGCATCCTGCAGACGCTGGGCAAGTTTTTTCCTGAAGAAATTGAAATGAAATCTTACTAACATTTGTGATATTAAATGTAGGGTGCTGGAGACATTGTTCTTTGCTGTATTTACTTGGCTTCCTCAAGCTCCTCAGTGCGTTGGATGGCATCAGTCTCATATTTGGTTCTCCACTGAGCCACCTCACTGTTGGCCTTAGACATTCCACGCTGGAGTTCAGCTTTGGCCTCCTGCTCCTCCTCATACTGCTCTCTGAGCAAGTCACAGTCATGACGGGCAGACTGAACCGCATGGGCTAGAGCATTCTTGGCCTGTAAGGCAGTATATTTTGAGTTTTCCAAAATTCCAATCTTTACAATTACTTAGATTATCAAAACTTAATTTTCAAAATTAATTAACTCAATTTTGTATAACTCTACCTTTACTTCTTCCTCAATATGCCTTTTGAGTTCCTCAATTTGCTGTGTATAAGCCTGTTTTCCTCTAGTTAGCTGTGAAACAAGTGCTTCTTTCTCTTCCAGTTGACGGCTAAATTCACCTAAATCACATTAGAAATATTACTTTGAAATTTAATAACAGAGAAACTTTTAAATAATTTTTTAAAGGTTTTTACATGTGTACCTTATTTGCCATGCCTTACCATTTTCAGTCTGAAGTCTTGCACGTTGTGCATTCATGTCATTCAGCTGACGAACATTTTCATCACTCTTGGTCTTGATTTCACTCAGCTGGTCTTCCAGGGTACGGCACATCTTCTCTAAATTAGCCTTAAAATGTACAGGGTTATATGCAGATGTTTGTAAAGATGCGTTTATATTTAATGACTCTCTAATGAAATTACCTTTGCTTTAGCCACAGCCTCCATGTTGCTTGTCAAGTCATCAATCTCCATCTTGTATTCACTCTTCTCCTTCTCCAGCTTCTGCTTGACCCGCTGGAGGTTGTCGATCTGTTCTCCGAGTTCAGCCACACTGTCTGCCTGCTTCTTTCGGAGAGCTGCAGCTGTAGCTTCATGCTGCAAGGTAGACTCTTCCAGATCACGACGCAACTTCTGGAATTCAGCTTCACGCTTCTTGTTCATCTCAATCTGGGCAGCAGTGGCACCACCAGCTTCCTCAAGCCTCTCGCTGATCTCTTCAAGTTCCCTGGAGAGATCAGCTCTCTGCTTCTCCACTTTAGCACGAGCAGCTCGCTCTGCCTCAATTTCCTCTTCTAGTTCCTCTATACGGGCCTAATTGAAAAAAATAATAATAATCTTTTGTGATGTTTGTAATGTGGATTTGCCATTAACTTCACATTTTCACATAGAAGAGATTATGTTCAGCATTACCTGAAGTTCTTTGATTTTCTTCTGAAGCTGTGCTCCCAAAGACTGTTCATCCTCAATCTTGCTGAGAAGTTGACTTATCTCAAAGTCCTTCCTGTTTTGAAAGAAGTGTTTTGTAAAATGTGTAAAATATTTTTTTGTAAAATGTGTAATCGTGGGAAGGTTGACATCCACTCACTTTTTGATCTTTTCATCTGATTGCTGTTTGTCATTCTCCAGGTCCATTATGGACTCCTGGGCCAGTTTCAGATCACCCTCAAGCTTTCTCTTGGCTCTCTCAAGGTCCATACGGAGTTTCTTCTCTTGCTCCAGTGAGCCCTCAAGCTATTGTGATAGAAACCAGAGCATTAAAATCTGGTAGATAACAACAAAATTAATTTCACTTTGATTGATTGTCTCATTCTCATGCCAAACATCTTACATCATCCACTTGCTGCTCAAGCTTTGTCTTAGATTTAGTCAGAGTGTTGACTTTGTCTTCCTCTGCCTGAAGGTCATCAAGAGTCTGCTGGTGTGCCTCTTGGAGGGCTTTCTTCTCTTTGGTCAACTTGGCGATGCTCTCATCCTGAGAGGCCATCTCCTCCGTCAGGTTTTTTACCTACATGGAAGCATTGATTATTGGTTTCATTCTCAAGAGCCTGAATCACAGTCAGCGGTTTGACGATGTCAAAAAATACTGACTTTGTTTTCTGTTGCATGCTTTTCCTTCTCCACTTTTGCCAAGGTGAGCTCCAGGTCATCAATGTCTTTCTTCAGCTCGGAGCATTCATCCTCCAGTTTCCTCTTCTTGGCAGTCAGTTCAGCATTGATTTCCTCTTCATCCTCCAGTCTCTCATTTGTCTCTTTGAGTTTGGCTTCGAGCTGGATCTTGCTTTTGATGAGTCCTTCACATCTCTCTTCAGCATCAGAGAGGTTTTCAGATTCCTGTTCATTGACATGGATGTAGTTAATGACTTATGTTCATAGCTATAGGATCCATATTAGGATCAATAAGTGCTGACAATACTCAAAGCTGTTCCTTGCAGCTGAAGGTCGTTTTTCTCTTGAAGAAGTGACACCATTTTCTCCTCAAGCTCCTTCTTTTTAGCTAATGCCTTTGTTAAGTCCTCCTTCATTTTTTCATAGTTCTCCTTCATGGCTGCCATTTCTTTCTCAGTCTCTGCACTCTTCAGAAGAGGCTTGATCTTGAAGTAGAGCTTCATCCATGGCCAATGTTTGACATTCATGATGAATGAGCGGATGTTGTATTGGATGGAATAAATTGATTCTCTGTGTAAATTGTAATCAGTAAATCAGTCATTATCAATCTGTGGTACTAAACAGTTGTGTTCCAGACAGTTTTGTAAGTAGATTGTACCTCCTCTCCATCATTTTGACAAACTCCTTCCTCATGACGTATCCACGGCACAAAGCTTGAGTCATGGTAACCAGTGTTGCTAGTTTCTCATCTCTCATCTCCTCAAGAGTACGCAACAGACCAGCTTTGAAGAACACCTACAAGAATGTTTAGAACATTCTAAGTGGTACAATGTTGAAGAAGCCAAGTTATCCTCCTCAATATAAATGTGACCTGGGTTATGGTACACTGTCCGTTATATATAGGGTTTTTTCCTAGATAGAGAATTATGAGGGGGCCGCTCCATCCAGTTTTGTTCCACCTCAACAAAACTCAGGCAGGCAGTTATATGCAAGCTTCACTGAATATCGTCAATTATGGATTGTAGTCAAAAGTGTGCATATTTAAAGAAATTTTTATGTCACTACACAAATTTACTTTATATTTCTTGGAATTGCTATCTCTATATTCATCTGCTGAATTATTTGGTGTGATGAACATTAGCTGCTTTCAGTGCTGTCTGCCTGTGTTTGTGTAAGGTCAAAAGATTTTTTTTTCTTCTAATAAGCCACTTTATAAAAAATAGATAAATGTATATTGGTATCAAAGCAATGTAGACCAGGGATGGTTGGATTATGAGGAGTGGATGAAATGTAATCAATATATGTAATCAAGATGGTGCCACGAATGGAGTTAACGTTCGCCTACCCCCCTGCAACCCCCCTCCCTGCCTCCCCCATCATTCAACCTGTGCTTAAGGTTTGTGTAGAGGACATTAACAAGGTCTTCAGAAAACTTCAGGCCCAGATGGTGTTTCACCTGCCTGTCTAAAAGTCTTTGCTGCCCTACTGGTCCCCATTTTCACACAGATCTTCAACAGATCACTGAAACTATGTGAAGTTCCCTGCTGATTTAAAGGCTACATTATCATTCCGGTCCCCACAAAACCCCAAATCACTGGACTTAATAGCCTCATTTCCACTGTCGGGCCAAAAGTGGCCATGCTAGTGCGCGCCAGGGCCAGTCGTGTTTCTACTGTCACTTCCGAGGCTTAATCGTGCCTCGCAGGTGCTTGCTTAGGGCCAACGGCCTGTTTTTTTTTTAAGCCAGACAAAAACCTTGGGACAGAGTGGGCCAGCTGGGGCTAGAGGAGTGGTTATCAACAAAGACAGAGTTTCTCCACATCTAGATACATCTTATTTTATTTTTTTCACTTATTTAGATAGCGTAAGTGCCGCGGAACATTTGATAAAGTTAATAGCTATAACATTTTATCTGTCATAAGTCTTGTCTTGAGAGTTTAGCTCCGCGTATGTCATAAAAATATAATAATGGTTTATGTTCAGGAGCTTTTATACAAATATAGAAATGATCATTCTTTCTAAATGTGATGCATATATGGTGACTACACAAACAGAAACAGACTGAATAAGTAGGTAGGCTATGTTCATACCACTTTATTTCTGTGTGACTCATTTTTAATCCTGATAAATTAATTCATTATGATCAATGTATCACTTATTATTGTAAAACATCAATGCTTTTGGATTTTAAATCTTTAACAAAGCATGCAAATAAATGGTCGCTTTTATCGTGTTCGTTTTGTGATCACGCTAGTTCCAGTGACTTATTTCTTATTAGTTTTCTGATAACTTCTCTTTGTTGGGGAAATAATGGGGTTGCGTGACGCTGTTCCTGAGAGGCTTGTAAAGGGGCAGGTTTTAGTGAAGCGCAGCGGTTCTTCTGGCCCAACGGTGGGAACGCAGCGTGATTTTGGGCTCGATGCTACAGGTCCAAGGCTATTAGCCCCGCCCGGCCCATTTAAAGCACTGGCTCAAAAGTGGAAAGCGGCTAATGACTATAGACCTCTCAAGTCTGTGGTCATGAAGACATTTGAGAGACTGGTCCTGCCCTACCTAAAAAAAGTGGAGATGATAGTGGACTTCAGGAGAAGTGCCCCCTAATATTTGACTAACCATTAGTCGACCAGAAGAGGCTTGGTCGACCAAAATCTTATTAGTCACAGGAAAAAAAAAATTAATAAAAAAAACATCCACATTGGCAGAATCCATGCATATAGTTAACAGCTGGTCTATGTGGTAATACAGTACATCGGGCAGGACTTCAAAATGCTCGCCTATCATTCATCAACCTCAAATATGGCTTATCTCAAATATGTAGGTATTAGCAACTTTACATGGCCGCTTAATCTAATGTTAACCTAGAAATGTGCGCGCTGTTTAAGTGTCTGTGCGGAGTGTGGAAGCTGAACAGTAGCTCACTGCAGGACAGATGGAGGCGCCGGTGCGGTTACTTGCTCTTAAGATACACTATCAGTTTTGGTCATACAAATAAGAGTAACACACCTTTCGAATCTGTAAAGACTCTACATTTATTTGTGTGCACTCACAATAACAACAAAACATTGTGCTTTTGTAAAACAATAAAAAAGCAAACAGGATGAGTTTTCTGTGTGAACTTGAGCGCGAAACTCCGAAACTGTGTATACTTGCCTTACAAATATAAAAAACATATCAATACAGAGCGAAATGTCTACTTTCAAATGAACCAATTCAAATGGAAAACAAATATTCACAGATTATGTAATCCATATGAAACATTCATACAGGCGCATCCACTTTTGCGTAACTGCAGAGATGACGAGTCAGTGTTGCTGAGTTCATCTCTTAAAACGACAAAAGAAAGCACAAGTTTATCAATTAATTGTTAAAATGTTAATGCAGCCTCCTTACTGTTTTCCCTGACACATTTATAACCATTACTCCTGCCGGTGTGCTGTGGCAAGCTTTATGCATATACTAGTGCACTTATTAGGCAATGTAGGCAATTAAAAGCGGGGTACAATGCTGTTTCATGCATTCAGAGTTGTTTACACTGTTAAAGAGTTGGATTCTCATGCTAAGCATGGACAAAGTTTAAAAAATTTCTGTGCCAAAAATCTTATTTCCAGGTTCGTACAAGTTTCAGAGAGTTTTTTTTGATCGTGGCTCTTCATGACGTAGACGAGGGTGGAACTCCATATATGGGCCTTTCTCCCGGAAAAACGCGCCCGCGCATGCATCGACCAGAGCAAGAGCGAGATCACGCCTATCAACGAGCTTTATTCGGTGGCAGCGCTGCACATCATTTGATACTAAAAGATGGAGCTGTCCCAGCTATAAAAGATCCCAGTCATGATTCAGAACTGCAGACGGTAAGTTGGCATTCAGCGCTCAAGTGCTTGTCACTTTTTAGCTCTGCCCACAACTCGCCTCCAGGAGCTCTGCTTTTTCTGGAGAGAATCAGAAAAGCTGTATCTTTCTTTTATAAATATGATAAAACTAAAGACTTTTTGGAGATATGTAGGATGCAGTACTACTCTATAGGTATTCAAGATTAACATGAGATTGGGTGAAACTGTCATGCCCCCTCTAAAGGCTCATTATTATGATTTAAATGATTTATTGATAAACGTGTGATTAGTCGACTAATGCTTCAAATGAACGACTACTAGTCGACCAGAAAAATCTTTAGTCAAGGGTAGCCCTAATTTTTTTTTTACATATTGTTATTTTTTATTAATTATTTATTGTCTATTCTCTTTATTGTTGTTATTAAGGTTTTATTTCATTTTACTGCCTTTTATTATGTCTGCACCTTCTGTACTGGAAGCTCCTTACACCAAAATGAATTTCTTGTGTGTGTAAACAAGGCAAAAAAGTTCTTTCTAATTCTGATTCTAAAAAGTTTATGTAAAATGAAAAATAT
Source organism: Cyprinus carpio (assembly GCF_018340385.1). Taxonomy (NCBI): domain Eukaryota; kingdom Metazoa; phylum Chordata; class Actinopteri; order Cypriniformes; family Cyprinidae; genus Cyprinus; species Cyprinus carpio. The sequence goes on along the minus strand of NC_056591.1, from coordinate 23,698,705 downwards.
GTGGCTGAAATGTTCTGCACTGGTTGTGCACTGTGTAGATGAAAGCAATTGCTTTAATACCATTTTTAACAACATCATGTTTATGTTCAACTACTCTTCAAATTAGATGTTGTATTTAATTAATGTTTGGCAGGTTAGCTGTTTGCAGAATATGCTTTAATTTGATTACTGACATTTTCTTCATCTATTTATTAGAATCCCTAAAATACACTGCTTGTAAAAAGTTCATATGATCAGGATTGTACCACCTGTTAAAATAAAATTATAAAAATATAATTAATCTAAAATGCTGACGATGATTTTATCTATGATTTAACAGTTTGGGGAAGCGTGATAATTTCCCAAGCACAAAGGGGGTCCATTTAGGACGTGATGGGTAGCTAAGTATGGTGACCCATACTTGAAATTGGTGCTCTGCCTTTAACCCATCCAAGTGCGCACACACACACAGTAGTCAGTAGTGAACAAACATACACACCGTTAACACACACTCGGAGCAGTGGTCAGCTATTTTTGTTGCAGTGCCCGAGGAACAGCTATTTTTGGGGGTTCAGTGCCTTGCTCGTGGTATTGAAGGTGGCAGAGAGCGCTGTACATACCTACAATCCCTGCCGTTACCAAGGCTTGAACCTGCGACTTTTAGGTTACAAGTCTTACTCTCTAACCATTAGGCATAACATTAGAAATGTTATGATTGTGTAGTGTGGCATTAAGATTTGTTTTTACTCAAATTACGTAAATTATCAAGTAATTAATTATAATAAGAGAACTTTGTTTCGCCATGTGGTATATTAATTGAGGAGCTCACCTTGGTGTGTCCAAACTTGTATTGGGTGTGGTCCACATCAATAGAGCCCAAGAGTTTCTCTGAAGCCTTTTTGTTGTCAATGAACTGTCCCCTCAGGGATGACACTAGCATTTAATACTTTGTATCTAGAGGACATTAACAGGAGAGTCATGTTCTTGTGAAATCAAAAAAATATATATATTCTTAACATGATGAAGATTAAATGGTGCATCATCTGCAATAAGGAAGGTTGCAAAAGGTCTTTACCTCTGCTTGAAGTCGCCATATAGGATTCTGCTGGGGAAACCCTTCCTGCAGATTCTGATACCCTCCAGCACACCATTACATCTGAGCTGGTGGATAACCAGGAAGTTCTCCATCAGACCTGCAATGCAAATGTTGTTAAGGTTCCAGAGATATTTTCAAAACTGTGATGCATTAGATTTTTGGGGGAACAAGTTTACCTGGAGTCTTGGATTCATTAGGAATCAAGCAGCGCACAAAGTGAGGGTGAGTGCTCCTCAGGTTAGTCATCAGCTTACCCAAGTTCTCCTGTGGAAATGTTTATGAAATTAGTTCAGTTTTTAATGGAGAAGATGTTCACATCCTTCATTAAAAGAGAGAATTATGTTTACCCTAAAAAGTGCAGACACAGTCTGGAAGGAACCACCCTTCTTCTTGCCTTTCTTTCCACCGCCGCCCTCAGCTGTTTTATGTCAAAGAAATATGTTATTATTGATTTTATTTTGCTTTATATTAAGCTGTTCATTAGATTGATATCTGATATTGACAGATATTAACTGCTCTGTCATCATCGTGCATAGATATACTTAATGTTTTTATGAAGTGTAGAATATGTGATAACAGTGTACTACATTAAGATACAGTTAGCTTTTCTCTGTTTTGCACATCATTAAAATTAATATTGAAGAATTCAGGAAATGCAGATGTTCATACCTTCAGCAGCTCCATGAGCGGCATACAGGAAGGCCAGCACTTTGAGGGATGACTTTTGGTAGAGTTGCACAACAGAGTCATTCAATGGATCCTTGTTCTTGTCCAACCAGCCAACAATGTTGTAGTCCACAGTGCCGGCGTAGTGCACCAGAGAGAAGTGGGCCTCTGCCTTACCTTTGGCAGGCTTGGGCTTCTGGAAAGCTGCACATTTGCCCAAATGCTGATCATGCAGCTTGTTTTTGAAGCTTGTGTCTGTTGCCTTGGGGAACATGCACTCCTCTTCAAGGATGGAGAAGATGCCCATTGGCTGTTGAAGAAATATTTACACTTAAGTACAGTCACAATGTAAATAGTAAATTTAATTTACAGAATATCCTCTTACCTTCTCAATGAGCTCAATGCAGGCAGCCAAGTCCATACCAAAGTCAATGAACTCCCATTCAATGCCTTCTTTCTTGTACTCCTCTTGCTCCAGAACAAACATGTGGTGGTTGAAGAACTGTTGCAGTTTCTCATTTGTGAAGTTGATGCAAAGCTGCTCCAAGCTGTTGAACTGATAATTCAACAGAAGGAAGTTCTTGCAACTGGACTTATTTTTTTATATCTTTATTCTTTCAGAGACATTAATGATTGATGCTCACATCAAAGATCTCAAATCCAGCGATGTCCAGCACACCAATGAAGAACTGTCTAGGCTGCTTGGTGTCCAACATCTCATTGATACGGACAACCATCCACAAGAACATTTTCTCATAGACAGACTTGCAGAGAGCCGACGGACTGCGTTGTTCACCTGAGAAATTCAAAGGTCAGTGTAATTGATATTAGACTTAATTTTTAATTTAATTGTGTTTTCTGAATGTCTATGGGACATTTTTCTATTTTTTTTTTTATCTATTGATAAGGTAAATTATCACCTGTGGTACTGTCTGGCCTTTGGTCACCATCTCATTCCCGACCTTCACTCTTGGGTAGCACAGAGCTTTCAGCATGTCAGCGGAGTTGATGCCCATGAGGTAGGCGATTTTATCGGCCACTGAGGAAGAACAGTTTTAATGCATTACTTTCACTAATGAAGTCAATGTTTGCATTGCTAATTTTGTAATAATACACCCTACCCTCAGTGCCGTCAGGTTCAGCCTGCTCCTCTCTCTGCTTCTGTTTGAACTTCATGTTTCCATGATGCATCACAGCACCAGTCAGCTTGTAGATGCTGATTTTCTCATCAGCACTGAAGCCCAGAATGTCAATGGCAGTCTGTTTTAACACAGACCAAATAAAACACATTATGCATTAATATGCAGTTTATATTGCATGTCATGCAGTATTTACACCAGTTCATGCTATTGTTCTTATTTTTAATTTCATGCCAGATACATTGCTTGTAATCTGAAAATATCACTAGTAATAATAATAAAAACTGAGTTGTCCACATACATCTGTGGCAATGAACTCTTCCACATCATTGATACTGTTGACAGTGATTTCACCCTGGCTGATCATTGGATAGTCATAAGGGTTGGTGGTGATGAGCAGGGCCTCTGTAAAGAGTTGATGTGCAGCATGTTAACAGTGGTCTCAAACTAGGAAATAACTGAAACACACAATCCTGTAGATTTCTCACCAAGCAGCTCTGGCTTGTGTCCAGTCATGAGCTGGTAGAAGATGTGGTAACTCCTCTCAGCAGACAGCTGGAATGTTTACTCTGGACTTTTCCAGCAGATCTGTAAAAAGTGATGAAAAAAAGACATTGAGTTCAGTTGATTAATTCACTTGTTAGTCCCCAAATAAAAGTATTAGGCTAAAAACAGTGTTGACTCACAAGTTTCAATATCAGCTGAGGCAAGTTTTCCAGTGGTCACCCAAAGTGAATCCTGATGAATTTACCCTACGGAGATTGAAATCATTTACAAAAGCTCAACTGTTTAGCAGTTTTGAAAGTGTGACTGACGTTGTACAATGCTGTAATGATTCATAAGTGCAACTTACAAAACGAGAGGAGTTGTCGTTCCTCACAGTCTTGGCATTACCATAAGCCTCCAGCAGAGGGTTGGCTGCCACGATTTGGTCCTCCAGTGATCCCTAAGTAATTGATGGGCAGTAGTTAGTAGGTATGAGGTGAAGCACAAATACTGTAATCAATAACATCGTCTAGAATAGGTATTTACTAACCTGCATTTTTCCAGGGACTGGTTCTGGCTTCTTCGGTCCAGACATCGCACCAACAGTTGCAAAGTACTGAATGACACGTTTGTGTTCACAGTCTTTTCCTGCACCAGATTCTCCACTGGAGATTGATACAAGATCATGTTTTAGTCAATACATTTTCAATTAATTTATGCATATAATTGAAAAGCTTTAGCTTATTCCATCAGAGCAATATTTACTCACGTAATCAGGACAGACTGGTTCTCACGATCTGAAAATAATGCAGGGAATGTAATAGTTTTACCAAAATAGGTAGAACTTGAATTTAACTGTAAGGTAGAAATTGTTTGTGAAGAATTTTTAGTGAATTTATTTGTTGTTGTTCTTGCATTTACACATTAATAGGGTGTATGATAACCTTTGTGTTTTATTTATATCGATTCATGTAAGTTCATTTAAAAAAGGTATGGTCCCATTGAAGTGTTTTGTGTGTATGTGTGTGTGTGTGATGTAAACCAAAGTAGTACTACTTAAAAAGCACTTACCAAATGAATGTATTCTTGAACTTTAGAAAGACACACTTCCAGAATCCACTTACCAGTGAGCATGAACTGGTAGGCGTTGTCAGAGATGGAGAAGATGTGAGGTGGGCCCCCCCCGCTTCAATCCATCCTTTTTTGCCTCTGTATCCAGCCACAACACAACTGCGTCGTACACTGGGAGCCACTTGTATGGATTGACAGTGACGCAGAACAAGCCAGAGTAGGTCTGAAATGGAGATAGATAGTCCAGTTTTTACAATGCTGCCGTCCCATCCTAGGAAATAAACAATGATTGATTTAGACTTACATAGATCATCCATGCTGCGTAACGCTCTTTGAGGTTGTACAGCACACAAGGTTCATTGAGGTGGGTCATCATGGCCATGTCCTCAATTTTTGTCAAAACTTGGGAGGATTCATGGGGAAGATTTCATCTTCTTTTACTGTGACAGTCTGTAATGAACATTAATCAGTAATCAGAAGGAGGATAAGACTTTTCTGTACACGTTTTGTACAATCTATTTTACTGAACTTGTTTAACTCCTGCAGACTCAATTGCAGTAGCATTTTTTTTATCTATCATACTTACTTTCCCACTGTGAGTTTTGACAGTAGCTTTGCCACCCTCTTTACTAACAAGAGAGTACCCTTTAGGGTACATCTCATCTGCATCTACCACAAAGAACGCCGTTTTGGCATTCAAAGGGGGTGTTCTGAGCCTCGATTCTCTTCTTTTTCTGTTTTTCCGGAGGTAAATGGCCGCCGGGCCGAAAACACTCCATTTCACCATCTCCCATGATGGCACTTTACTGTGGAGCAGAACTGACATCACAATACTGACACAAACTCTAATTTGGTTCACTTTTTTAACTTTAGTTGAAAGTTTTTTCAAACTTCTTTGGCTTTTTAACTCTACTAAATACGTTATGCATTAAAATATTTTTAATCTTACGTTATTAGTACTTTTACCTTGTATCTATGTTCAGAGAGAAATAATCAGCTGTCAAGTTCAGGATTCTGAAAAAGAAAAAAAAACAACAACAGTAAACCAAAAAACAGAAAAAGAGTACCTGCATGGTGTTTATCTACATATGTTAGAATATATATGCTAATATATGATTTCAAACATAGACACATATAACACCAGTATTCTGAAACAGTGGCAGAATGAGTGGGCATAGCTTACCCACCTTCTTAGGCCACTGTGCTACCTTCAGTGGCTGCCATTTATTATAGTGTTGCACTTATTGATCTACAGTCAGCAGAACAGTCCCGCTTGATTTGGTCATGTAATTCTGCTTGGTTTATGGTAATGTAACTCCTGTCCTAGTGGAAAATGAAGAATTCAAGCTGCCATTCTTTTTCTTTTTATTTATTTATTTATTTATTTCTTGGTTTGCTATACTATGCAAGTTTTTAAAAATGAAAAATTTTCCCACTCATATAAATAGTTTCTATACATAATTTTGTAATGTTGAGATGTTTTCATCTTAAAAGAAATAGCATACTCCCTAGAATTTTAGATTAAGATACTTATCTTGTTAAACAAATGTTTTACAATCCATTCTTTATCCATGCGGTTCTTGTTCACGTCGGTTGTCCTATGTGAAACTTGTTTGTTTATAATTTGTTGTAATTTGATATAACAGCTCTCATTTCAATGTAGCAGCCGTAAAAAAAATATAACTTGGCACAGAGGAGTAACTTGGTTTGGATGTGGAGAAGCAGTCAGCTGTCACTGGTATTGAGTTTCAGGGGTGACAGCGAAAGCTGATGCCTAAAAGCTGTTATTTTTAGTAAAGGAAATATAAAATGTATTTTTCTAAATCATATTTATCAGGTTTAAATATCCGATTAAAATTGCTAAATCACCCAAATGTCATACACCATACTGACCTTTGTTCCTGGTGTTTGTTTTTTTGGACATTTAATGTCCATATTACTTCCCTCAAGTCGGATAAAAGTCATGTCTTGCATATGTCACTTTTCACACAAATTAGTTAAAAATCAATTTTTTTTCTTTTATTGTATGTAATTATAGATTTAGTTCAATCTGCAGGCATGTGAGCAGAGAATTTTTCCTCTTGACCAATTTGAGAAGGTTGGCAACGCAGGACCTTAAAAAAACCTTTTAAGATTTATTACCAGAGATGGACTGTAACAGTCCTTTTCCAAAAGGAGAAATATTAATCTCTGGCAGATGTTTTAATTGGGCAATTAAACCACAGTGGTCACTGCCAATCTGTTTCATAGTAATATTATGACTCCAAAGTTTATAACAGCATGATCTTAGATGGATAAAACTTAAATTCGCACAGTGAGCCTTCTGTTTTGTACTGAGATTTAGGTGCCATCATCCAGGCCACAGTTGAAGACTTATCTGACCCATCATGACACCACGAAGATCTCGCTGTAAGTGCAACATATTATTTTTCACTCAATGTACCTTTTAAAAAAAACAAGCAAAGAAGAGTTTTGACTGTTTTGTTTCTAGATTGTCTGGATCTTTAGGTGTGTAATGTAACATTTATTGTTGCTGCATTTTACTATTGTTGTACATTGTTACCTACTATTAACTGACTTTGGGTTTTACAAGCCTGAAACTTTGCTTGATTTTATAGTTTATATTACATAGGATTTCAATAGATTATTTTTTTTTAATTGGATTAATTGTGTTTACACCGTGATAATCCACCCTCATGGGAAATGAAACATTTACCATTTTATCTTGTTTAACACATTAATTTTTGTAAGTTATGTTACTATATCCAGCAAAGTAAACCAAAAGATTGAAGGGTGATTCTTGCAAAACTATTTTCTGCAAGCTTATTTCAAGATAAATTTATATATTTTCAAAAAAGGACACTTGGAGACTCCAAAAGGGACCACTGAAGTTTTGTGCCAAATCTTCTGACTTCTTGACATGCATCAAATAATTCAGGCTTTCATGGAGACGCGTGTGTGCATGGGGGTGAGGGTGTCATGTGAAGTAATTAAAAGGACCACACCTCTTCTGCAATCACTAATACACACCATCCACGACAATGGGACTCGGTAAAAAATCTTGCTCTCTTTTACTTTAGTTCTGCTCTAGCTTGTGTACTAATGAATATTATTGTTGCCATTGTGTATTGCAAATATTGTTGGTTCTTAAACTAAATAGCAACCCTCTTTGCGTGTGTGAAAAAAAACTGTTGCTGCATGAAAAAATATGTGAAATGTTTGAAAATAGTTTCATTATGGTTGACACACAATAAAAAGCCAGGCTAGCATTGAATCTGTATTTCTTTTTATGTTACACACATGACAAAATGCAGCACAAGTCATATTATATGCTTGCTGTAGGAGTTTGTTGGTGTCTTTTTCATTCTTCCAAATCATTACTCTTGAAAATTCAGAATAATATATATTATACATTTTTTTTTTACATAATCTCAACATGTTCAGTATAAACTATAGCGTTGGCAGAGTACAGCTCAATCTCAAGCACTTTGGGTGTACTTCAGATTTTGTTAAAGTTGTTATTTCCTTGCCAAAGTGCCACCAGAGAACAGCACATGTTCTATTTGGCCATCGATATGCAAACTTTCAAAGAAGTTGGAAGTCGATTCTGCAGTGGAAATGAGATAGACAGTTTTCTATGCTGCATTGTGTCTGTCTGCTTTTAGAAAGCGTTAATGCATAAAACACAGTTTGACCCAAGAATTAAAAAGGGGAATAACAATTTCATATGTCATTAATAGCGGTTAACTTCCATTATTTAGTGTGATTGCTTCTCATCTTCCCTTCTCCCACAAAGAACGCCTTTTGGCATCAAAGGGGGTGTTCTGAGCCTCATTCTCTCTTTTTTTTGTCCGGAGGTAAATGGCCGCCGGGCCGAAACACTCCATTTCACCATCTCCCATGATGGCACTTTACTGTGGAGCAGAACTGACATCACCAATACTGACAAACTTAATTTGGTTCACTTTTTAACTTTAGTTGAAAAGTTTTTTTCAAACTTCTTTGGCTTTAACTCTATCGTTATGCATTAAAATATTTTTAATCTTACGTTATTAATTGCTACCTTGTATGATGTTCAGAGAGAAGCTATATCAGCTGTCCAAGTTCAGAAGTTGCAGAAAAGAAAAAAAAACAACAACAGTAAACAAAAAAAAACAGAAAAAAGAGAAGTACTGCATGGTGTTTTATCTACATATGTCCAGAATATATACTTGTATATGATTTCTAGACACCTTATAAACCATATTCTGAAATGCTTGGATGAGTGGGCATAACTTACCCACGCTTCTATAAGAGCCTGTGCTACACTTCAGTGGCTGCAATTCGTATAAGTGGTGGTTATTGAGCAGTCCAACCCAGAACAGTCCCGCTTGGTTTGGTCTTTGTAATTCGTGCTGGTTTTATGGTAATGTAACTCTGTCCTAGTGGAAAGATAGAATTCAAGCTGCCATTCTTTTTCTTTTTTGTATGTTTAATTTTTTTATTTTTTTGGTTTTGCCTATACTATACACAGAAGTTTTTTAAAATGAAAAATTTTTACCTAATCTAAATAAAGATTTTCTATACATAATTTTGTAATGTAGACTTATTGTCATCTTAAAAGAAATAGCATACTCCTAGATTTTTAGATTAAAAGTACATATATTGTTTAAAATGTTTTACATCAATGCTTTCATCCATGCTGTTCTTGTTCACCGGTCGGTTTGTCCTGCTCTTAGACTTGGTTTGTTACTATAATTGGTGTTTACTTTGATATAACAGCCTCTCATTTCCAATGCTAGTCAGCCATAAAATAAATGCTAACTTGGCACAGAGGGAGTAACTTGGTTTTGGATGTGGAGAAGCAGTCAGCTGTCACTGGTATTGAGTTTCAGGGGTGACAGCTGATGCCTAAAGCTGTTATTTTTAGTAAAAAGGTAATATAAAATGTATTTTAAATCCTATTTATCTTTTTTAAATATCGATTAAAATTGCTAAAATCACCCAATGTCATACACCATGCTGACCTTTGTTCTGTGTTTGTTTTGGACATTTAAATGTCCATATTACTTCCTCAAAGTCAGGATAGAATCATGTGCACCATGTCAACTTTTCACACAAATTAGTTTAAATCTTTTTTTTTCTTTTATTGTATGAATTAGATTTAGTTCAAGCTAGGCATGTGAGCCAGAGATTTTCCTCTTGACACAATTTGAGAAGTTGGGCAAGCAGGACCTTTAAACTTTAAGAGTATTACAGAGATGGACTGTAACAGTCCTTCCAAAAGGAAAAATAATATCTCTGGCAGATGTTTATTGGCAATTAAACCACAGTGGCACTGCAATCTTGTTTCATAGTAATATTATGACTCTCAAAGTTATAAACAGCAGTCTTATATGGAGAGAAAACATTAAATATATAGCACATGAGCTCTTCTGTTGTACTGAGATTAGGTCACTCATCCGGGCACAGTGAAGAATTATCTGACCCAATCATGACACCACGAAGATCTCTCTGTAAGTGCACAGGATTTTTTCAACTCAATGTACCTTTTAAAAAAAAAAAAAAAAAGCAAAGAGAGTTACGTTTGTTCTAGATTGTTCTGGATTTATGTGGATGTCTAAAGTTATTAGTTGCGCATGTACTCTTGTTGACATTGTTACCTACTAGTAACTGACTTTTGGGTTACAAGCCTGAGAACTTTGCTTGATTTTAGTTGAATTTACAGTAGGGATTGTCAATAGAGTATTTTTTTTTAATGGGAGTAATTTGGTTTACACCGTGATTAATCGCACTATCATGGTGAAATTAAACATGTACCATTTATCTTGTTTAAACACATTGATTTTGTAATTATTTACCATATCCAGCAAAGTAAACTTAAGATTGAAGGGTGATTCTTACAAAACTGTATTTTCTGCAGAAGTTTATTTCGAAGATTAATTTAGATATCTTTTCAAAAGGACACCCAGAGACTCTAAAAGGACACTGAAGTTTTGTGCCCAATCTTCCTGACTTATTGACATGCATCAAATAATTCAGGCCTTTCATGGAGACTGATGTGTGCATGGGGGGTGAGGGTGTCATGTGATGTAATACAAGGTAGTCCACACCTCTTCTGACACTCACTAATGCACAGCCATCTACGACATCCGGACTCAGTGAAAAAATCTTGCTCGTTTACTTTAGTTTCTGCTCTAGGCTTGTGTACTTAATGAATATTATTGTTGCCATGGTTATTGCAAATATTGTTGGTTCTTAAATAAATAGCTAAGCCTCTTTGGAAAAAACTGTTGCTGAATGAAAATATGTAAATGTTTGAAACTAGTTTCATATGGTTGATAATAAAAGCAGGATAGCATTGAATCTGTATTGTCTTTTATTGTACACACATGAAAATGCAGCACAAGTCATATTATATGCTTGCTTGTAGGTGTGGTGTCTTTTTCCATTCTGCATCCTTACTCTTAGAAAATTCAGAAAAATATATATATACATTTTTTTTAGAATATCTCAACATGTTCAGTATAAACTATAGCTTTTGCAGAGTACAGCTCTAAAATCATAAAGCACTTTGGGTGTACTTCAGATTTTTGTTAAAGTTTTTATTCCTTCCAAAGTGCCACCAGAGAACAAAGCACATGTCTATTTGTCCATCTATAATGCAAACTTTCAAAAAGAATGTTGGAGTCTATTTCTGCGAGTGGAAATGAGATATACATTTCTATGCTGCAGTGTGTCTGTCTATGCTTTTCAGGAAAGCGTTAATGCATAAATACACAGTTTGACCAATTCATATGCGTCATTTAATAGCGGTTAACTTCCATTATTTAGTGTGATTGCTTAACATCAGAACCAAAACCGTATGGAGTTTCAGCATGAACTGTACCACAGACCACACTTTTTAGGTAGACTCTAGTAACATATCACAGGTGCGTTCCCGGAATTGAGGGAAACATTGTTCTATATTATCCAAATGAACCCAAACTCTGATGTCAAACAAACCTGGGTGTACACCAAAAGTGATAGTGTTGAAAGATTCCTTTAATGTCTCATATTACAACTACACTATATGCCTTTGTTACCTTCCCAGCCTCGCGACACTTGGTTCTCAGCTTGTTGACCATGGGACTTCAGCGCATGCCTCAGCACGCTATGAGCCTGAGCTCCTTTTCCATTTTATATGCTCGAGGGCTGCTGCACCTTCCTGTACCTGGACAGGTGAGTGTTGGCCTGCCATCCTCCTGTTAGGATGACTCAAGATATCCAACCCCTTTCAGAGAGCACTGCATTCATGGCACTGAATGTATTTGAATAGAAAATGTCAAGATTCACACTCCAAGACATTTGACCATTAGACTTACAGCTCTTCCAGGCCTGGCCGCTTGTAGGCCTTCACTTTGAGCTGCCAGCTTGTCTACCAGAATCAGCAGTCGGATCAGTTCTTCGGCTTCCTCAGTCTTTGGGTGTAAAAGTATTGTTAATGGTCTTAGTTAAACTATGTATATTGTACTGAAATGTAAATGTCATAAATCCAAGGGTAGTTTTACATGGTAGGTGAGCTCTTCACTCTCCTTTCATATTTGCGCACTCCTTTCACAGAAATCTTCACCACGTCTCTGTTCAGCTTCAACTTCAGCCTCCAACTCACGCACCCGTCAGTAGAGAGTTATTGTTGTCAGCTGGCAAATCTAGAACATACCAAGTTCACATAAGTCTGTATTTAGCTTGTAATTTACCCTGGACTCCCCAGGTTTCTGGAGCCGTTCTTTACACCATTCATGGCCAGACGTCTACAGCCTAATCAAGACGGTGCTGCAGTCTTGACCGTACACCTCCAGGTTTCTCTTCATCCTTTCCAGCTGAGGAACTGGTGTATGCTCCTTCTTCAGCTCCTCACGCCATCATAGCCAGCCTGAAAATATAAGCCAGTTCAAATGAACTAACCAATATAGACAAGAAATGCCTTCCATGAAGGATCCCTTTATTACCACATGCAGCAAACACAAAGTCAAATAAAACTGTTTAAGTTTAAAATAGAGCAACAGCATGTCCAGATGGTAGAACAACCCAAAATGAGTACATGCCGCCGCGCGTACCGCCGCGTTAAATGCAAGTCAGTCGCGTGTCAATGCATTCGCGAAAACTTACCGCCAGGTCGCGCAAAGGGACGGATTGCGAAATCTGAATGTAATTGTTAAAATGCGATAAAAGGAGGAGGTTTAAAACACAATCACATTATGATATAACATTGTACCATCTTTAAAAAAAACCATTAAAAAATGTGTACACAGTGTTCATTCTTGGTTTAAAAAAAAAAATCCTTCAGGTTCCATTTGCAGATAGAAATGAGAACGGTCCAGCATTTAGCAATAATTATGATTAATTCTGTTATTATTCTTGATTTTCAAACTGCTAACACTTTGCATTTTTGAATTATGCCTTTACTGGTGTGACCAAAAATTTTGTATTTTCTGTTTCAGCTGTTTGATCGCGCTGGTGCCTCGCGCCCATTCATTGGAAACAGTAGCCGTTCACCGTGCCATTTGGCGCGAGCAGCGGTCCACTTTGGCATATTTTTGTTAATTATGATTTTTAATTTTTTTTTTCGTCGATACTGAAACACGCGTGAACTACAAAGCCTATTTTTTCCTAATGAATAATAGTTAAGCTTGAAATAGGCAACATCACGAATATGGAAACGTTTGGATTTCTCCCGAATGAGAGCCCAACCTTACCTTAAGGTTTCGCGCTTTAAATTATTATTCATTTATTTTTTGTTTGTTTGTTTATAGCTAAGCCTATATTATTATATACTGCAATTTTATTTATCCATTAGAATTATATATTTGTATATTATTGTTCTGTTCTGATAAATTTGTTACATTTAAAGGATTTGTTTGTAAAGTGAAGAGAACTAAAAATATCCTGTTGGCACATTATAATATTATTAGGCCAGCCGTTATTATTTCTGAATGTAATAAAATGCAACTTATACATGACTTATATTTTTTCCTCTCACAAACTTAATTTATTTTTTAGCCTGTTTTAAAAAATAAATAAATAAATAAAATAAAATAACATGCAGCAAACGAAAATAGGCGATTAATCGGTTAAAATTTGTTACTGTGGGGTAATTATAATTATTATATACTTAGGAACAGAGTCTGGGCCTAATCTAGGCTATCCAGTGTTTTTTTTTTTTTTTTTTTTTTCATTGCATCTGAAAATGACTTTGTGCAGCACATTCACTTCGCACGCTCAACCTGCCTCGCGCGTTACTCAGCTGTGGACGATTTAAAAATGTTTAATATAAAGGTTGCTGTCCCATTTTATACAGGAATTGTTCATTAAAAAAAAAAAAAAATCGACTTATATTGTTAGTTCTAATTATATTGTTAACACAAGTTCATTTAGGCTATTTAACATGCACTGTGACATTTTACCCTTTTTAACTTATAAACTCCTTGAGATTTTAAAGTCAGTTTAATAGTATTGAAGTTCAAGTTTTTAAAAAAAGGTTTTAAATGCTTAAATTATTTCTATGAATTAATAATATGTTATCAGGTTTTAATTGCTTAAATTATTTCTATGAATTAATAATATGTTATCATGTTTATTCTTGTAGAAAATAAGTGTTTATTCTTTAAGAAAATAAGGGAAAAAATAAGGGACGATCCAAATATTATTCATATTTGTTTTGCTTCACCTATTTATGTAAGCTACAATTATTCTAAAAAAAAAAAAAAAAAAAAAAAAAAACAATGTAATTAAAGGTGCCATCGGCCTGAGTAAATTTGACCATTATAGAATTGTGACTTTAAAGGTTAGTGATTTAGGAGGTGAAAAAATACTGTGAAATTACAAATGTTATGGGATTTTAAAGCATAACAACTGAAGGTCTATGAACGTTAGCTTAATAAGCATTTTTTTTTTAAACAATGGCACTTAAAGTTTTGAACTAAAATATTATTTCAACCATATAGCCTGTGAATAAACAAAATGCATACTTTTCAATGAAAGAACACTGAGAGTTTGCTTCTGGTGTTTGGATTTGTACTTCAATAATGAGCTCCAAGTTTAGGAATAGCCAACACAGGTTTTTTTTTTTCTTTTCTCTCTCTCTCTCTCCTCTCTCTCTCTATTTAACTCTCTATTTAACAGCATTAACTTACAATGGAAATACGTCTTCCTCCAGGTAGACTGAATGTTTTTCTGTCTTGCTACTTGCGGACTTTGAAGCTGGGTCAGTTAGCGCGAGTCCCGTGCGCTGTGAAGCGGGAGCAGCTGATGGAGGATTCCGCTTGGTCTTAAAGCCTTCCGCAAACGCTACGTTCACAAATAACAATGATTTTCGTAAAATAATGATTAATTATCAATTGATAATTTGTTATTATTATGGTCTTGTGAAAACAATAATATGGGCTGCGGGAAAAACAATGAATAAAAAGAGTAGGGCTGCTGTGAGTGCAGGCATGTTTCAACCCAGTAACATGAGAACACACCGTTCCTCACAGCAACAATGAATACGAGTTCAGTTCAGCTGGAGGGGGTTGCGGGGGTAGTTCTGTATAGCTTGTGGGGGTGATATAAATGTGTGAATCTCTTGTTCTTTCATATGGACAGTGTCTTATGAGGGTATCAAACTTGCAGAACAGGTTTAGATAGGACTCGTCATTTTGGTTTTAGGGCAACTTTGAAGAAAGGTTTTGATCCACTTCAAATGTTGACTAATGTATAGCGCAATATAGTTTATTAGTTATTATAACTTCAGAGGAAGTTGCCCTTAACTCAAAAAATAAAATAAATAAATAAATTCGCAAACTGTTGCGTTAATTTTATTTTGTTTCGTCTAAACAATATTTTTTTTAGACTATGAAATATAAATTCTCACAGAATGTAGCCTATAACCAATATATTGAACCATCTCTTTATGTTTTTCTAAATCCCAAACAGAGTCCAGACATCAGTATGATCCGTCTATGATGTTTTTATAGGCTTTTTTAGATTTGGGAATACACATGCGTTACAGACATGACAAAAAAACATTTTGGAGTTTTTGGAGACATTATTATTATTATTATTATTATTATTATTAATTTTTTTTTTTTTTGTAGCCTATTTACAATGCACAAACCAGAAGCAACAATATCTGCAGAGAAGGGTTGGCCATTCTCAAAAAAAAAAAAAAAAAAAATCAATTTATTAAAAAAAAAAAAAAAAAAAATCAATTTATTTTTAAGATCTTATGGGTGTTAAAGGTTACAGACCGTTCTGAAAGAAGAATTTATGCAAAACGCGTATAAAATGCTTTAAAAACTTTAACAGAGATGTCTAGAGGCTATTTAATAGGTCTGCCTCCCATGTAAGATTTTTCTAGTTACTAGTCGTTCATTTGTCATTATTCAACTAATCGCAGGATTATACTACATTTACATCTATAATCCATAATGAGCTTTAATATATTTCGCGCTCAAGCACATGCATTAGCAGAAGTAGCCCAATAATTGTAAAAAAAAAGGAGACATTTTAATTATTTATTAATAAACAAATGTTTTCTTGTCGGCTGCAAGATGAAATTCACAGTGCTGACTCTCTCCACATGGACGCGCCTTTAAAGAGAAATACAACCTTCACAGATTACATAATGCTTCCGTTCTGAATTGATTCGTTTAAAAGACATTTCAAGCTTTCTGTAGATATATTTATCATGTATGTGAGATGCTTACAATTTTAAGTTAATTCATTTTCAGGAAAAAATTTCAAAGTGATCTAGAGGGCGCCTCCCTGTCCTGCATGCGCATTAATAATTTTCGCACAAAACACTCAAATATGAATAATTATTCACATTTTGCATATGCATTACAACGTAAATTATTTTTTACATGCAATTATCCAAAATAAAACCAAACAAGATTTGTAATGAAGATAAAACAAATAAGAATAAATGCTGCGCATGCACTCAGCATCACTCTTGCACGCAGACATTTTACACACCTGCATTTAAATGCCGGCTGCAATTATTTTTTTTTTACTTAAATTCTATGTAAGCAAGTAACGGCGGCTCCCTTTAAAATCACTGAAGTTGTCTATTAATGAAGCTCTTTTTTTTTACATCATTTGCAGTTTGGTGATTATAATGAGAGAACCTGAGTTTAATCGTGAGGACGTTTTATTAATCCGTCCATTCTTTAGAATTTCAATGATTTAGCTAAATCGTGCAGGTTTAATTTATTCGTTTCTTGTTTTAATTAGGCCTAAATAATGGGAACGAAATTATATAGTGCCTCACGTTTTACTAAAATAAAGAAAATAATTTATAAAACACGCAACAATTTCTTACAGACAAATATATTTTCCCAAGAAGTTGTCTGTCAAAAAATAAAGGACAGGTAACGAATAACAAAAATGCATGTTGTTTTATTGAAAGGATTTTAAAATATAAATTAAAATATAGGCCTAATATATGAGAATATTACATTTTGCATATAAATCCATGTAGCCTAGCTCACTAAAATAGCCACTTTTAATGCTCTGATGCAAAGCAAACCGCAATTTCTTTTGAATAATATAACACATAATTCATATTATATAAATAATACTGCGCACCTATTAAATGTCAAATCTAAAATATGGTGTAATACTGTGTAGCTTAGAGAAAATATAAGCACAGGCACAGGCTTGACATTTATCCTGCTTGAATTCGTTCTAAGAAATGCACATAACTTCATAATTACCAAACTTTCATCTGTGAATATTAAATATTTTAAACTATAGTGTTTTTCTTTCATTTTCCCTGACTGCAGCCGTCAAATGTAACACATCAGCGAGGCAAAACTGACGTCTATTTGCGAAAATGTGCTTGGATGCGCTTGTTTGAAAACTTGTGATTAAAGCGCCACTCAGCGGTCAAAAGCTGCAAATGCACTTTGCAGACGCCGCGGCGGCGGTACGAGCGGCGGTAGAAGTAACGTTTTGGATGTCCACCTACTGTAAGTGCTCACATCAGTGATGGCCTTCTTGGCCTTCTTCTCTGCATTTCTGGCCTCCTGGACTGCATCATCCACCTCACCTTGAACCTGGACCAGATCAGCCTCAAGCTTTTTCTTGGTGTTAATAAGACTTGTATTGTGTTCTGTGAAGCAGGTAGTTTAGTGTACATTTAACTAAAACTCTGTCATCATGTAACCTGAATTTGCTCCAAGTATAGTTTTCTGTACTTGTGAGTGCAGCAGTCCCAACACGCTCTCGCTGGCATCGGACCTGGAGAAGAAATGTAGTCATTGTTGATTAGCCAAGTGCATGGTTCAAAAGTTAAGATTAAATAAAATCCACATCCTTCTCACCTTGTCAGTTTCTCTGCTTTTTTTCAAGATTGGCAGCCAATGAATTTGCCCTCTCCCCACATCAATCATGAGGTCCTCTACTTCACCCTGAAGTCTCTGTTTGGTCTTTTCCAGAGAGGCACACTTGGAGTTCACCGCTTCAATGGATTCTTCAGCATCTTGCAGACGCTGGGCAAGCTTTTTTCTGAAGAAAGTGAAATGAAATGATGATATCATACTACACATTTGTGATATTAAATGTAGGGTGCTGGAGACATTGTTCTTTGTTGTATTTACTTGGCTTCCTCCAGCTCCTCAGTGCGTGGATGGCATCAGTCTCATATTTGGTTCTCCACTGAGCCACCTCACTGTTTTCCTCTAGTTAGCTGTGAAACAAGTGCTTCTTTCTCTTCCAGTTGGCGGCTAAATTCACCTTGAAATCATGTTAGAAATATTACTATGAAATATAATAACAGACACTTTTTAATACATTTTTTGAAGGTTTTTACATGTGTTACCTTATTTACCATGCCTTACCATTCTCAGTCTGAAGTCTTGCACGTTGTGCATTCATGTCATTCAGCTGACGAACATTTTCATCACTCTTGGTCTTGATTTCACTCAGCTGGTCTTCCAGGGTATGGCACATCTTCTCTAAATTAGCCTAAAGAAATCCAAGATTATATAGACATGTTTTTAAAGATGCCTTTAAACTTATTTATCCTCAGGTGATGTTACCTTTGCTTTAGCCACAGCCTCCATGTTGCTTGTCAAGTCATCAATCTCCATCTTGTATTCACTCTTCTCCTTCTCCAGCTTCTGCTTGACCCGCTGGAGGTTGTCGATCTGTTCTCAGAGTTCAGCCACACTGTCTGCCTGCTTCTTTTCGGAGAGCTGCAGCTATAGCTTTCATGCTGCAAGGTAGACTCTTTCCAGATCACGACGCAACTTCTGGAATTCTGCTTCACGCTTCTTGTTCATCTCAATCTGGGCAGCAGTGGGCACCACCAGCTTCCTCAAGCCTCTCGCTGATCTCTTCAAGTTCCCTGGAGAGATCAGCTCTCTGCTTCTCCACTTTAGCACGAGCAGCTTGCTCTGCCTCAATTTCCTCTTCCAGCTCCTCGATACGGGCCTAATTGAGAGAGAAAAAAAAACCTTTCGTGATATTTAGATTTTTCATTTACATTTATGCATTTAGCAGACACTTTTATCCAAAGTAACTTACAGTTCATTCAGGCCATACATTTTTTTGTACCAGTATGTATTTGTAATGTGGATTTGCCCAGCAAATTTTTTACACCGAAAAGATTGGAGTTAGTGTTACCTGAAGTTCTTTGATCTTCTTCTGAAGCTGTGCTCCCAAAGACTCATCCTCAATCTTGCTGAGAAGCTGACTTATTTCAAAGTCCTTCCTGTTTTGAAAGTAATGTTTTGTAAAATGTGCAAAATTCTTTTTTTGTCAAATGTGTAATTTGTGGGAAGGTTGATATCCACTCACTTTTTGATCTCATCTGATTGTTGTTTGTCATTCTCCAGGTCCATTATGGACTCCTGGGCCGGTTTCAGATCACCCTCAAGCTTTCTCTTGGCTCTCTCAAGGTCCATACGGAGCTTCTTCTCTTGTTCCAGTGAGCCCTCAAGCTGTTTTTACAGAAACCAATTAAACTCTGTTAGATATCAACAAAAAGTATCAACTTTGATTTGTCACGTCAAGTCAAGTCACCTTTATTTATATAGCGCTTTAAACAAAAAAAGATTGCGTCAAAGCAACTGAACAACATTAATTAGGAAAACAGTGTGTCAATGCAAAATGACAGTTAAAGGCAGTTCATCATTGAATTCAGTGATGTCATCATGCAGCTCAGTTCAGTTTAAATAGTATCTGTGCAATAATTTGCAAGCAAGTCAACAATATCGCTGTAAATGAAGTGTCCCCAACTAAGCAAGCCAGAGGCGACAGCGGCAAGGAACCAAAAAACTCCATCGTTGACAGAATGGAGAAAAAAACCTTGGGAGAAACCAGGCTCAGTCGGGGGGCCAGTTCTTCTCTGACCAGACGAAACCAGCAGTTCAATTCCAGGCTGCAGCAAAGTCAGATTGTGCAGATGAATCATCTGTTTCCTATGGTCTTGTCCTGGTGGTCGTCTGAGACAAGGTCTTTACAGGGGATCTGTCTCTGGGGCTCTAGTTGTCCTGGTCTCCGCTGTCTTTCAGGGCTGTAGAGGTCCTTTCTAGGTGCTGATCCACCATCTGGGCTGGATACATACTGGATCCGGGTGACTGCAGTGACCCTCTGACTTGGAAACAGACTGGCTCTGGTGGCCACGGTGACCCTCGGAATAAGAGATAAACAGACTAATATGAGCGTAGATGCCATTCTTCTAACGATGTAGCAAGTACATCGGGTGTTATGGGGAGGTGTTCCCGGTTCCGGTTTACCTAATTAATGCAGCCTAAAAAATCCTTTAACGGATTTGTATATTAGAAGTGTTTTAGTATGTTATTGTGTAAGCCAGGTTAAAGAGATGGGTCTTTAATCTAGATTTAAACTGCAAGAGTGTGTCTGCCTCCGAACAATGTTAGGTAGGTTATTCCAGAGTTTGGGCGCTAAATAGGAGAAGGATCTGCCGCCCCGCAGTTGACCTTGATATTCTAGGTATTATCAAATTGCCAGAGTTTTTGAGAACGCAACCGACATGGAGGACTATAATGTAAACAAGAGCTCGTTCAAATACTGAGTTGCTAAAAACCATTCAGGGCTTTTATAAATAATAAGCAAGATTTTAAAATCTAAACTACAATGTTTGATAGGGAGCCAGTGCAGTGTTGACAGGACCGGGCTAATATGATCATACTTCCTGGTTCTAGTAAGAACTCTAGCTGCTGCATTTTGGACTAACTGGAGTTTGTTTACTAAGTGTGCAGAACAACCACGCAATAGAGCATTACAATAGTCTAACCTTGAGGTCATAAACGCATGGATTAACATTTCTGCATTTGACATTGAGAGCATAGGCCGTAATTTAGATATATTTTTGAGATGGAAAAATGCAGTTTTACAAATGATAGAGGTTTAAGTGATGGGTCTAGGTTGCTATCAAATAGCACACCTAGGTTCCTAACTGATGACGAAAGAATTGACAGAGCAGCCATCAAATCTTAGACAGCGTTCTAGGTCATTAAATGCAGAGCTTTTAGGTCCTATAATTAACACCTCTGTTTTATCAGAATTTAGCAGTAAGAAATTACTTATCATCCAGTTTTTATATCGACTATGCATTCCGTTAGTTTTTCAAATTGGTATGTTTCGCCGGGCCGCGAAGTAATATAGAGCTGAGTATCATCAGCATAACAGTGAAAGCGAACACCGTGTTTCCTGATGATATTTCCCAAGGGTAACATGTAAAGCGTGAAGAGTAACGGCCCTAGTACTGAGCCTTGAGGTACTCCATACTGCACTTGTGAACTATATGATACCTCTTCATTCACTGCTACGAATTGATGGCGGTCATATAAGTACGATTTAAACCATGCTAATGCACTTCCATTAATGCCAACAAAGTGTTCTAGCCTATGCAAAAGAATAGTGTGGTCAATTGTGTCGAACGCAGCACTAAGATTCAATAGCACTAATAGAGAGATACAACCACGTTCAGGATGATAAGAGCAGGTCATTTGTAACTCTAAGGAGAGCAGTCTCAGTACTATGATACGGTCTAAATCCTGACTGGAAATCCTCACAGATGCCATTTTTCTCTAAGAAGGAATATAATTGTGAGGATACTACCTTTTCTAGTATGTTGGACAGAAAAGGGAGATTCGAGATCGGTCTATAATTAACTAGTTCTTTGTTGTGGTTTTTTGATGAGAGGCTTAACAGCCAGTTTGAAGGTTTTGGGGACATATCCTAATAACAATGAGTAATTAATAATAGTCAGAAGAGGATCTATGACTTCTGGAAGCACCTCTTTTAGGAGCTTAGATGGAATAGGGTCTAGCATGCATGTTGTTGGTTTAGATGATTTAACAAGTTTATAAAATTCTTCTTCTCCTATAGTAGAGAATGAGTGGAATTGTTTCTCAGGGGATATATAGTGTACTGTCTGATGTGATACTTTAGCTGACGGCTGCATGGTTACAATTTTCTCTCTAATAGTATTGACTTTAGAAGTAAAGTAGTTCATAAAGTCATTACTGCTGTGATGTTGGGAAATGTCAACACTTGTTGATGCTTTATTTTTCGTTAATTTTGCCACTGTACTGAATAAATACCTGGGGTTATGTTTGTTTTCTTCTAAAAGAGATGAAAAGTAATCAGATTTAGCAGTTTTTAATGCTTTTCTGTAAGATAGTTTACTTTCCCTCCAAGCAATACGACATATCTCTAGTTTTGTTTTCCTCCAGCTGCGCTCCATTTTTCGGGCTGCTCTCTTTAGGGTGCGAGTGTGCTCATTATACCACGGTGTCAGACTGTTTTCCTTAACCTTCCTTAAGCGTAAAGGAGCAACTGTATTTAAAAATTATAGAAAAGAGAGAGTCCATATTTTCTGTTACATCAAGTTGTTCTGAGGTTTTGGATATGCTAAGGAATTGGGATACATCAGGAAGATTACTTACAAAGCAGTCTTTTGTGGTAGAAGTGATGGTTCTACCGTACTTGTAACAAGAAGTAGAATTTACAGTTTTAGCTTTATGAAGTTTGCACAAAACTAAATAATGATCTGAGATATCATCGCTTGGCTGCATAATTTCAACCCCATCAACATCAATTCCATGTGACAGTATTAAATCTATAGTATGATTTCGACAATGAGCAGGTCCTGAGATGTGTTGTCTAACCCCAATAGAGTTCAGAATGTCTATAAATGCTGATCCCAATGCATCTTTTTCATTATCAACATGGATATTAAAATCACCAACAATTAAAACTTTATCTGCAGCCAGCACTAACTCAGATGTAAAATCAGCAAACTCTTTAATAAAGTCTGTATGGTGCCCTGGTGGCCTGTATAACAGTAGCCAGAACAAACATCACAGGGGATTTATCATTAACATTTGTTTCTCTGGATAATGTTATATTAAGCACCGATACTTCAAACGAGTTATACTTGAAGCCTGCCCTCTGAGAAATCCTGAAAACATTGTTATAAATTGAAGCAACAACTCCCCCTTTACCTTTTGGACGTGGCTCATGTTTATAACAGTAATCTTGGGGTGTAGACTCATTTAAAATAATGTAATCATCAGGTTTTAGCCAGGTTTCTGTCAAACAGAGTGCATCTAGATTATGATCAGTGATCATATTTACAAAAAGTGCTTTCGTAGAAAGGGACAGTCTCTATAGTGTGATATCTAGGTGAAAGAGCCTCTATGTGCTGAGAATTAACTGACTTCTGTGACTGGAGGCGGCTAGCAGACGGTCGGTTTAGCGAGTCTGTCTGCTTCCTGACCTGGGCCCCAGTTAGTCAAGTATAAACTCTAAGACTATGTGCCATATTTCTAGAAAGAAGAGCGGCACCACCCCAGGAGGGATGAAAACCATCTCTTTTCAACAGGTCAGGTCTGCCCCAAAAACTCGTCCAATTGTCTATGAAACCTATGTTATTCTGCGGGCACCACTTAGACATCCAGCCATTGAGTGATGACAATCTGCTATGTATCTCATCACCACGGTAAGCAGGGAGGGGACCAGAGCATATTACAGTGTCTGACATCGTGCTTGCAAGTTCACACACCTCTTTAATGTTATTTTTAGTGATCTCTGATTGGCGAAGTCGAACATCATTAGCGCCAGCGTGAATAACAATCTTACTGTATTTACGTTTAGCATTAGCCAGCACTTTTAAATTTGCTAAGATGTCAGGCGCTCTGGCTCCCGGTAACCATTGGACTATGGTGGCTGGTGTCTCTATTTTCACGTTCTGTACAATAGAATCGGCAATAACTAGAGCACTTTCATCAGGTTTCTCAGTGGGTGCGTCTTTGAGTGGGGAGAACCTGTTTAATGTTTTGATCGGAACAGAAGAGTGGTGTTTAGACCCCACGACTATGCCGCCTCACAGTCACCCAGTTGCCCTGCTGCAAAGGCCCTGTTACCGGAACCGAACAATGTACAGGACTCCCTGAGATAGACGCATCCAAAGCCGTATCTAGAGCCCTCACATTCTTACTGTCCTCAATTAAAGTTTGGCTGCGTGTCTCTAATTCTGAAATCTTCTCTGTCAGCCTAACTATTTCCCTGCATTTATCACATGTGAATCCCTCATCACCGACAGAGATAGATAAACTATACATGTGGCAAAGCAGTGCAAATAACAATAGCAGGAGAAGCCATTACTCACCGTGCTTGATGAAAGATTCTTACCACAGTTGTTTGATGAACTTGTGAAAACCAGAGAGAGAGAGTAGCGAGAGAGAGGAGGAAAGAAAACAGCGATAGGCACGAATGGAAACGCTAATGACAAGCTAACGAGTGCTAACGCGATGCAGGTGCACTGCACTCGCGGATTTAAAATAAAAGTGAACGATCAAATTAATCAGATTAGATTGATAGATAATATCAGAAATATGGTGGGAATTAAGTTATATTTTATCACTTTAAACAACAGAGAGTGATAGTAATATAAAGATTCTACAGAAAAACAAAGCTACACGGAGCTATGATCACAAAACAGCAGCAAGGCAGGCAGGAAGCAGGAATAACACCAGCATGCCTCCTAAGCCATTGAGGTGTTTTGTTGTTGGATGTAATAATGTAAAAATGTAAAAACATAGCAGTTGTCATTTACTCCTGACATCTGAGCCACTGAAGATGCAGATTTTTACTTTTGTTTTTGAAGGAAATGCGCCCCCGATCTACCTATATGCGTCTTTGTTCACGCGAATCATTCGTGATCCAGGCTAACCTAACCCAGGCTTAGAGCTTTACATTGATATATAGTTTGTCAAGATTAATTATGTCCCTTTTCATTTAATCTATTTGTAAACATTGACACGTGCAAACAAAAAGTGCTCAGTGCACCGTTTTCCAGGTGTGGGTTAACAGGTTAAAGGGGTATGCACCGAAATGGGCTGCTGTGAACAGAGATGATTTGACAGGGTGAAAAGGGTGTCTTTGACCATTTAGAAACCATTGAGAAATTTTAACCAAAGTAAGACCCTAAAAAATCATACCAACTTGTGGAAAATGGTGACCACTTTAAAGTAACTTCCCTGTCATTGCTAGCTTGCATTGATATACTTAATTTTTTCATTAACTGTAGAGTCATGGATCACATAATATGGTATGCTTACATAATCCTATCTTTTTGTCTATTTTTTAATATGGAGGCTTCTTGCATGTAATTACAACATGGTAATGTTGAAA
>NC_056591.1:23653598-23668598 GCF_018340385.1 Cyprinus carpio | reverse complement strand
AATGAGTTCAAGACAAGCACAGTGCAGCCGCCACAATTAATGCTTCCACTCTGTCCACTTAAATAAAAAGTTGTGTGATGATTAACAGAATGAATGTCCTAGATAATTGGCTGAGGGGGAATGGGAATAAGACGCCGCTCCTCAGCTAATCCAGCTGGCACTTCACCAGTGCAGGCACGGCCGTGGAGGAGCTGTCAGATGGCTCTGGTGTACAGTTTCAAGACATCAGTAAGCTGGGTGCATTTATAAATAGGCCTAAGTCATATTAATGAAGATGGTTTGTGGTACGAGAAGGAATGCAATCTAAATATAAAGCATTAATGTTCTCTGTAATGGTTTATTCAGATATCATAAGAAGCCTAAAGGAGTAGAGATGAGTGCTCAACATCCTCATGAATATCCAGATACAAGCATAAACTCGCCATCGCTATTGGAATGCGGTGAACTGCTTAAAGAAAGAGCATGGTGTAGATTTGTACAGGATCAAGCATTCCTTATATGGTCTGTTGGGATGGGGTGTTAAAAAGCTAAGCCTGTTGTCTGGCTCCGGTGCAGCTGTAGGGGTGCAGCTGTAGGGGAGCGTCTGCATGCTTCTGGTGTACAGTTGCAGCACTTTTGCAGCTCAAGCATATTTATTAATAAGTCATATCAAAGAAGGCACTGATACTTTTTTCACCACGTGTCTGCTGACAGAAATGGCAGCTTGAACCAAATACGAATGGATGGGTCTGATGTGGTTCACTGACGGAAAGAAATCCTGCTGTGGTGACATCTGATGGGTTAGTCTGAAATGTTTGGTTTGTCCAAAGTTCATCCCCTGTTTGTTCATTGCCTGTCTGTTTCATTCTTTTTTCTCTTCACAGAAAATCAACATGCATATTCCCGTCAGACTGCATGTGAGCATGCACTTTTACAAGACAAAAGAGTGGTGCAGGTCTCTGAGTACCACAAAAGGTGAACGCGGTACGAGGTGAAACGTTGACACAGGTTTGTCCTTCAGCGAGGGGTTAAATTAAGATGTGTTCAATTATAGCAGCAACATTTCTTCCGTTTCCTTCAAGACCCTGAATCTTCTCTTGGCAGAAGTGAGAATCTTCAGGAACAACACAGGGTTTACTCAAGAGACCCAACATCCAGCAGACTTTATAAGCTCGGAAACTGTGTCACGCTTTACAGCTGTTTGCTTGAGCCTTCTTAAGGTTAATAAAAATAGATCAAGGTTGTGGCCATTCGTCTTCTGCTGCATCTGAAGGAGTGATGGCGAAGAGAACGCGTGAGATCCTCATTGTTTCGCTGAGGAGCTCTAGTGTGATTTCCCATCCATCCTAGTGAGTCTTTACAGTCTCATCCACCCAAACACCGAACAGGACGAAGCTTCTGCATGCACTTCTGAAAGTTCCTCAGTGTGGAGCAGATTCTGAAGTCTGATGCAAATGTGCCAATTATTGTGAGTACATGGTGGTACTTTCCTTCTCACTGGTACTAGTGCCTTCTCATCACTAGAGGTCAGTGACCTTTATTGGTATCATTTTTCATTCCTAAATGTGAATTTTCATTCTTAAACTTGAATCTAACTCAGCATTATGATTCAACAATAATGATTAAATTGTGGTTCTGAATAAACAATACTTTATAAATGATACTTTCAGAAAACATAAGCTGCAGGTAAAAGGTATTTGTCAAATTAATAATAGGTAATAGAAAAATATTTCAAATATCAATTTGTTAATTTATACATTTTATGCAGCAGCTGTGGATGACATGATTTTTAATGTGATTTCATGAGGTGCTGGAAAAAAAATTCTATAATGTTGAAACTAAAACTGTAAAAATAAATGAATACATACAATGACAAAGAAACAAAACTCATGTTTTCATTTTTTTAGCATAATTTTGCTGTAGTACTGGTGCTGATTGACCATCTGGATGGCTAGACAAGGCCAAAGCCTTTGCAAGTGATGATCTAGCCTATGGTGAGAGTTACTGATAGAAGAAATAAGAAAGGTTTCCCTCAAGGACAATGGAGAACATGCTCTGAACTTAAAACACCTAAACACACTTTTCCTTGCTCTGTACAAACCTGACAGTGTAACTGCATGTGTCACTAGGTTTAATTTCCACAGAACAAAACCTGTAACACACAGGACTTTAAACAGCTGTGAAATAGCAACAGTTGATACCTTGATATGTCATCAGTTCCTAATTCAGAATGATGAGAAACTTAATTCTGCGCGACAAATATACAACTGCTAAAAATTCTGAAACCACTAGTCAGTGTCACTCATCAATTAGTTGATCATACTTATCCAGTAATACTAGTCAGATGACTCACGTACACAGAGTGTATATAATAATAATAATAATAATGATAATAATGTGAGCTACGACTGTCAGTCTGCTAAAGCAAAACCTAATGAAGTAATCCTTGAGCAGATTTCTGATTTGGAGGACAGAATGAACATTTAGGATCTACACAGACAGAGTTACACAAAATGTCCTTTGACTGTCGGTTGGCAAAGCACAGAAAGGAGGCATCCTAAATGTTAAAGACATTAAAACGTATACGTGACTATGTTACATTCCCCTAAGCGTCTAGGGGTCAGGAGGGGCAGTAACAGAATCTTAATGTCACATGTAGTCTGTTTATAATTTGTTTTTAGATATGGGGACTGGAATATTAATTTAATTCATTTTTATTTGTTTTACTCTATTTCAAGCAAGAAGGGTTTTAAGACCAGCAACCGATCTGCTCTATGAAAAGGTGGGAGGTTTTTTAATACATTCAATACTTTCAGCACTTTCACAAACAGAACAGCAGGTGTCCCTGCTTTCAGGGCAGGTAATAAGTCACAAAACAGATGATCAAGATCATTGGATTATTCTTCTTTTTGGTATTTTGCTGATTATTAGTTGATGAAACTGATAAGGACCAATCCTACTGTCTCAGTAAGAAAAAATGCCAGATCTACCTTCATAATGAATTCGCATTTGGTTTGGCTTGGACAACAGTTTTTAAATTGAGTTCCCCCAAAACTGCCATACAGTAAGGCAAAGACAAGTTCTTTATTCACTGTAATACAGTGCCATCTATTGCCCAATGTTTAGCATCTGCCCAAAGGGGTAGTCCTTGCAAAAATGATAACCGTTGTTTCATGCTTACATTAGTCCAAACTCATTTAATGATTTCATGCTGCTACTCTCTTCTGAGTGGTCAGTCACCACATTCCCAGTAACATCCAGTGAAAACTAAAAACACAAGCTCATCCAGGTAACTGCAGTCGGCGCCATTCACTTTTTTACTTCATGGAAGCGTTACATTTGGATGGCTAATAAAATATTAATACTCAAATCAATATTCTGTGTACAAATATTTACGTCATCCTGGTATCGCGGACTCAGTACCTACTGAAGGACATAGAGCAGTGTTTCATTCACAAGCTGTTACACTTAATAAAAAAAAAAAAAAAAAAAAGTACATCTTTAAATTGTACTCCAAGAAGTAAAACTACCCTAACAAGAAATTAAAAAAAACAATTTGATCTATTATCAGATATGGACTCCTTTAAGTAGGTACATTCCAGGATTCCACATACCTTGGCAGGTCAACATGAACCATATATATTTTTTCTCTCTAAGCTGGGGTTCATGCTGTATGATCTTGTGGAATGTATCTGTGGCCATTTTTCTGCTTGTTTTATTGTTTTGCTATGTTAGAAAAAAACATTGAGAAAAAAAAAATTTGATCTAGTGCTACAAGCAGCCCTTAATGAGAAACTCCATCCTTAACACGTTTCATTTATCATGGCAAAATTAACAATCTTCTGATTTGAAGATCAGGGTAAACGTAACATTTTGTCTTCTGGTGGGAATAATTTTTTTCTTTTTTATGAGGAATAAGAAAAGTGTACATTGTTTTTTTTTTTTTTTTTTTTTTTTTTTAAAAAGGTACGCCTATGAAATGAACCCTTAATAACAGGAATACCGGTGTGTGTGTGTTTACCTGAGCAGCGGCTCCTTCCTTTGAACTGAGTCTGACTGAAAAATAAACCAATGTCTTTATTCAAGTTATAAGCAGATTTTTATCGATGTGAAATTGTGCAAACGGGTGACACGATGAGCTCTACAATCCCTTCTGCCCTCCAGGTCAATCTCACACAAACCTGCTCTGCCGGCTTAAGGAAGACTCCACACACACCGCCAGACATTGTCGACACTGGCTTCATAGAGACAGACCATTTAGGGGGAATTTACATCAAATACAGCTGTTGTACAGTTCTTGAGAAGCTTAACCCATATAATGCTTAAACATCACACAGGTACTTTTCCTAAAGTTAACAAAACAGTTCATTTAAATGTTTAGTTATATTAAAAGAGCTGAAACAGAGAGAGAGAGAGAGAGAGAGAGAGCGATGGAGAGAGACGGAAAGAGTTGAGTGAGAGGAGAGAGAGGGGAGACGAAGAGGATGAAGAGAGGAGCGGAGAGAGACGAAGAGAGAGAGAGAGAGAGAGAGAGAGAGAGAGAGAGACTTGAGAGAGAGAGAGAGAGAGAGAGAGCGCTGATGGTTGATAATCTTTAAAATAACAGCTTGTTTCTGTCAGTCTGTTGTGTGTGTCATGTGTCTGAATACACCAGTCAAGACACACACACACACACAAGTCCCCAGTCTCATCACGAGTCAGTGTGTATTCAGGTTCAAGTCCCCACCAGGATATATAAACCTATACACACACCGAGAGAGAAGCATATTCACTGTGTTTGAGGTGCCCTCATGTGGTCCATCAAGGGAGACACAGAAAGAAAGACAAAGACATTAGACAAAATGCCAACATGTTCAAACATAGATACATGATCACATCTGTGTATGCAGTGTTGTGGGTAATGCATTACTATTAATACAGTATTAATAAAGTAACCAGATTACTTTTCCAAGGAACTAGTGAAGTAACGCATTACTTTAAATGCACAAGAAAATCAGACACTTTTTCAAATAAGTAACTCCAGTGACTTTGTTTCCATGTATTGACAGCTCTGGTGTTTCCATGATGACAGAAGTCAGGAGTACGTGCAGAGTGTTGTGTGTGAACATGATTTTACTGTAGTTATAGACTAAATATGAACATGTATTTACTCATCTCACCTGCACAAAAACAGATATAGTATTCCTCTACATCATTAAAAACTATTTTACAAACCTGCAACAATTAAATGTTGAAAAACTAATTTCCTTTGTACTTAATACCATTTTATTAACCAATGTCTTTGCTGCTGACCTTCGATGATCCAGATCAACCATACTTATAAGGGGGGAAAAAAAGACTACATTTTGTAAAAATTATTATTTCTGAAGAGTATTGAACTTTCTTCTCCTGCGTCTTCATACAGAATCAGAATGGAAGCATAGCTAGAATCAGATGGGAATTGCCTTACATTTACAAGGGATTTTACATTTGCCAAAAAAAATTTATATTAAAAACAAAACAAGCAATCCCAACCCAGATAAGAAAAAGTTATGAAGAAATGTTACATTAATTCTCTTAAAAATAATGTAATGCAATAAAAATCTAAAACTGAATAACAATGTTGTGTTCAATCCACAGACTATGTCATAATGTACCTGTTGAAGGTGAACAGATGATCCATCAGTGGCGGGTCAAACATGAAGAATACTGTATGGAAGCTTTGCTGAAGGTGTTCTCCACAGAGAGAGGGGTCCGGGAATACAACATCGGAGCAGTCCTGATAGAGGAGTTCAATAATGTTGTACAAACACAAGCAATAGAATTAATGGCGGAGCTGTCACTACAGCATTAGTCAAGTACAACTGCAACAATTTATAACAGGGTTCAGACTGGTTAAACATTCTAACGTGGTTTCTGTCATTATTAACATTTATAATTTATAACTTTAAAACTTAAGAGACTAAAAACATCAGTTAAACCCTTTAGAAATCCAGTTGGCCAACCAAAACGCACAGGAAACCATATCAATATTTTCTATATAAGTGATTCCATATGAGGCAATACCGTTTATATCGATATACAGTATTTGATATGAGCACACCTGAAAATATAGCGGAGGACACAGACTGAGCTGCTGCGGAGAAAGTGCATAATCCAGTTTGTTCTAAACATGTGACAAGCTTCATATTAAGGCATTTAAAAACTGGTAAGACATAGTTTATGGTTTCGTTTGGCATACAAGTTTAAGCGGGTCACTCAGTCAGATGCACGGACAGAAGACAGACACTACTCGCGCTGTTTAATGTGTTTGAGATGTGCTGTCTTCCTGAATGCATAACTTATATTTCACAGGTATATCCTCCATCTGGAAATGTCATAAAGCCATGGAAACTTCAATTTTTTCTGTGGGAGTGCATGAGCCTTCTGCTTTGGGATTCTCCACTTAACGTCTCCGCCGCGTGCATGCACCAAACAGACTGAGCGCATGTAGAATAGCACAGGAGCGCAATAATTTTGACTAAAATTTTAGTTGTACAATAAATGTGACATGTAGAATTTTAAACCTACAAGTCAGTCTATTTTTACGATAGCACTGACTGTAAAGTGACTGTAATGGGGTAATCAAAATAGGCTAACATAACTCTGCACTTTTGTTCTCATTTATTTTCATTTTTAGTTTAGTGAACTTAACTTCTGCTTTAAAAACCTTATTTTTGTTTTTAGATTGCAGTGTTACAATGTTAAAATGAAATGTGATTTTAACTTTTTTGCACATAACAAAGGTTAACATGTTACATTCACTTTGTTTTCATAGCCTTTAATGTGTATTTTGTTAGACAACACAGGTCAATAAGTCAAATATTTTAAATACTTTTTTTAAAATCCAAAATAAAAACAAAAATACCGATACATACCGAATATGTTAATTTACCTTAACCAAATGTTCACTTGCAAACACTTAATGTGAACAGATAATGTAAGGGGGAAAGTTGATAAAACGACTGTCCTACATCAATCAGACATATTGCAGATGTAAGAACATCGGATTAAGATCGTTAAAAGAGCAGATTGTGGGCATTCTAAATTATTCACATTTTATAATCATAGGCTAGGCGTCTCCTAACAGCTGCAGAAATGAAAACGTTGCAGATTTTTTTGTGCAATGACCTATACAGAGCCCTGAAATTCATAATGGACCGATTTAATCTTGCATATTTTAGCTGATGTGCTCAGATTATTTCTGTTAATTAAACAATAGATAAAAACAATATCTATTTATCATACTGATTAGGCGTCCATACATATCGCCACACCACTTATACTGTACTGGGTTGTGGTTGTGTTTTGAATAAGTTAATCAATTAAAATAATGTTATAGTAACAATACAAACCAAAAACCAACATTCTTTATACATTAAGAAAACTTTCCTGGCTAACCAAAAACAAACCTTAAAGTATGTTCTGGGAACTAAAATTTGTTAGCTGTTCAACAGGCATATTTGTTTCATAATCTTTTAATGTTTTATGACTCTCACACTCAACACAAAAATCTAGGAGTCCTGTTTCCAAGCGCAGCACTTACCTCCACTGACAGCCATCTTGCTGGATCCTGTTAAGAAACCAGAACGACTGCAGAAGGAGCTTTTATACCTGTGCTGCGGTGCATCATGGGAAATGGGAGATCCCAAGTGTGGGAGGGAGGATTTTTATTATTATTATTATTAAACAGCTCTACAATGCAGAAATATTTATAAATGGCTGAGTTATTTGGTTAATTTAATTTCTGGTTACTGCCTGGTTAATGTCATAACACTGAAGAGTGTGTTTCAGAAATCACAGAAACAGTTATGGCTGTGTGATAGTCTGTTAAAAATATAGACTCCCCACATTTGGGTTCTCCCATTTCCCATGATGCACTGCAGCGCAGGTTTTAAAAGCTCATTCTGCAGTCTCTCTGCTTTCTTGGAAACATGGAAAGAAGCTGTAGTAATTCCGATAAGGAAACCTGGTAAGGATCCATCAAAACCCACCAGCTATAGGCCAATAGCATTAACCTCTAACTTATGTAAAATAATGGAGAGAATGATAACAGAAAGGTTATCATATGAGCTTGAGAAGAAGGGAAAGATAGCAAATTATCAGAATGGGTTTAGGAAAGGTAGAAATACCATGGATGCAGTTGTAAGACTAGAAAATGAAATAAGGAAAGCCCAGGAAAATAATGAGACAGTGATTGCAGTATTTTTGGACATAGAAAAAGCTTATGATATGATGTGGAAGGAAGGAGTATTAATTAAGTTACACAAACTGGGAATCGGAGGGAGAGTGTTTAATTGGATAAAAGATTTTTTGTTTGTAAGGAAAATACAAGTAAGGATAGGGTCTGAAATGTTACTAACCAGTATACAGTAGAAAAATGATACACCTCAAGGTAGTGTAATAAGCCCATTACTATTCATAATAATGATTAATGACATATTTTTTTAAGATAACAGCTGATATAGGTAGGTCACTTTTTGCAGACGATGGGGCCCTGTGGAAGAGAGGGAGGAATAAGGAGTTTCTAGTTGGTAAAGTGGAAGGAGCTGTGGATAAGGTGGTGGAATGGGGGAAAGAATGGGGATGTAGATTCTCAGTAGAAAAAACCAAAAGTGTTTTCTTTACTAATTAAAGACTAGATGAGAGATTGAAAATAAAGATGTATGGGAAAGAAATACAAAAAGTTAAAACATTCAAATTTCTGGGGGTGTTGTTTGATTCCCGATTAACATGGGCAGATCATATAAGGAAAATAGTTGAAAAAAGTAATAAATGTAATGAGGTGCTTGACGGGCAGAGAATGGGGGGCAAGCTGCCAAGCGTTAAAAAGGATATATGTTGCCCTCCTTGTTTCTTTATCTTTCTGTTGTTAATATCAGTACGTTAAAGTTAGTCTGTAAATAATATCGTAAATATAAAATAAATATAAAAATCATTATAAAAACCTTTAACAGATTACTGTTAAAGGTGTTAGTACTTTAAAGTTAGCATTTTAATAATATCATAAATATAAAGTAAATATAAAAAAAAAACTTTTTAACAGATTGCTATTAAAGGTATTAGTATGTTAAAATTAGCTTTTTTATTATTTTATCAAAAAGTTAGCGTGTTAATAATATAAATATAAAATAAATAGGAAAAATAGATAAAAATGTTCTTTATACATTAAGAAAACCTTCCTGGCTAACCAAAAACAAACCTTAACTAAATGTTTTAGAAACCAAAAACTAATGTTCTGGGAATGTTATAATTTTAACAAAACATTATTACAACATTCTAAAAACCAAAAACTAACTTACCGGGAACAAAAAAAAAAAAACTAACTAACATTCTGGGAACATTACATTCTACAAAGAAAAAACCTAACATTGTTAGTTCTGGGAATGTTAAGAAAACGTTTCTGGCTAACCAAAAAACAAATCATAAAGTATGTTCTGGGAACTAAAATTTGTTAGCTGTTCAACAGGCATATTTGTTTCATAATCTTTTAATGTTTTATGACTCTCACACTCAACACATAAATCTAGGAGTCCTGTTTCCAAGCGCAGCACTTACCTCCACTGACAGCCATCTTGCTGGATCCTGTTAAGAAACCAGAACGAACTGCAGAAGGAGCTTTTATACCTGTGCTGCGGTGCATCATGGGGAAATGGGAGATCCCAAGTGTGGGAGGGAGGATTTTTATTATTATTATTATTAAACAGCTCTACAATGCAGAAATATTTATAAATGGCTGAGTTATTTGGTTAATTTAATTTCTGGTTACTGCCTGGTTAATGTCATAACACTGAAGAGTGTGTTTCAGAAATCACAGAAACAGTTATGGCTGTGTGATAGTCTGTTAAAAATATAGACTCCCCACATTTGGGTTCTCCCATTTCCCATGATGCACTGCAGCGCAGGTTTTAAAAGCTCATTCTGCAGTCTCTCTGCTTTCTTGGAAACATGGAAAGGAGCTGTAGTAATTCCGGATAAGGAAACCTGGTAAGGATCCATCAAAACCCACCAGCTATAGGCCAATAGCATTAACCTCTAACTTATGTAAAATAATGGAGAGAATGATAACAGAAAGGTTATCATATGAGATAAAATAGATAAAAACCTTAATATCATAAATGTAAAAAAAAAAAAAAAAAAAAAAAAAAAAATATATATATAATAATATAAATATAAATATTATATTAAATATATATATATATAGTAAAAATAAAATAAATATAAAAATCTTTAAAGATTACTATTAAAGGTATCAGTATGTTTATCATTTTGATAATATCCTAAAAGTAAATATTAAATAAATCTTAATTTTTTTTTAAACATTACTATTTAGAGATATTAGTACATTAAAGTTAACATGTTAATAATATAAATAAAAAATAGAAAAAAACTTTAACAGATTTCTATTAAAGGTATCGGTATGTTAAAATTAGCATGTTAATAATATCATAAATATGAAATAAATATAAAACCCCTTAAAAGATTACTATTAAAGGTTTAAGAGTTTCAATTTTAAGCAAACCAGGAGGTGACTAGGCCTGTCTGGGCCACGCACCTCCCACCAAGCTTTCTGGGCTTGGGTTTGCCCCCCTGTCCCGCATCTTCCTTCACCCCTGGCGGAGAAAAGGAGACGCGGGAAGGAGTGATCCAATTAAGAGATTCAATTAGAACAATGACAGAGGCCCATAGTAGGATCTTGTACGTAAGATGGTATGTCTAGTCCAATGGCTCTGGCTAAGGTTAGGTTTTGGTAAAGTACAACAGCTCCCCCCAACCTAGCCCCCGTCTAGGCCTGTTTGGAATAGGGAGACTGAGGAAAAGTGCATGGGCTCACGCTTGTCAGACTATACCACATCGTGTGAGATCATCTCCGGTCTAGGAGCTGGGCTTGTCTAAGCATTGGGCCTAAAAAGTGAGAGTTAGGTTTCTAATCGCTGGGTCTGTGACGTTTAAGTTTAGGTTGTGGTTTAGTTCAGCCTTAGATTTCGCAGTAGTCGAGTTGAACCGGCTCGGTTTATAATCGTTGAGGTTATGGCGGTTAGGTTGAGAGCGCAGTTTGGTCCAGCACTCAATTTAGATCTAAGTAGATGTGAGAACACAAAGTTCTTGATGGGACTTGTTCCAGATCGGGTTAGGTTTTGGTAAAGTACAACAGCTCCCCCCAACCTAGCCCCCGTCTAGGCCGGTTTGGAGTAGGGAGACTGAGGAAAGGTGCACGGGCCCACGCTTGTCAGACTATACCACATTGTGTGAGATCATCTCCGTTCTAGGAGCTGGGCTTGTCTAAGCATTGGGGCCAACATTGGGCCAAAAAGTGAGAGTTAGGTTTCAAATCGCTGGGTCTGTGACGTTTAAGTTTAGGTTGTGGTTTAGTTCAGCCTTAGATTTCGCAGTAATCTAGTTGGGGTTAGGTTAGGTTAGGTTAGGTTAGGTTAGGTTAGGTTAGGTTAGGTTAGGTTAGGACCGAATGAGATCCAGAAGCTGAAACATAGTTCAACACGGTACATGCACTGTCCTTCTTATACTCCTAATGGCCACCTGTTTTTCACCGTTCGAGCAGAGCCCACAGCCCCGGCCCACAACACCCCCCCGGACAAAGAGAAATCCTTTTAAATTCACCATCCACAGTACAATAGATGTAATGGATAGGGCTAGAGTCTATAGGCTTCAAACTATCAGGGGTAGAATGAGTAGGTTTAGATGTAGTGTGGTTAACTTGGTTAAGTTTAGGTGTAGTATAGTTAGCTTAGAGTTAGGGTTAGGGTTAGGGTTAGAGTTAGGGTTAGGGTTAGGGTTAGGGTTAGGTTAGGGTTAGAGTTAGAGTTAGGTTAGGTATATAGATAAAAACGAGTTTCACCCTCATTAATTCCACCCTCATTAGCATATGCGATCTGATTGGCCAAAGCTTACCTGGCCGTATCTTTTTGAATCGGAGGTCCGATGTGCACATAACTGGTATCGTTGGATTCAGAAGCTGTCGTCTTTCAGGTAGCGCGGATGTATGGAAGAAAGGATGTTGCTTTCAAATCCAATGTGACCTTACAACAGTCTAAAGTGTGACAAAAAAGGAAGTCAGTCATCGGCAAAGGCAAAAATACATCCCAAATGAAAAATAACCTGTGAAATCAATAGTCGTTTAGGAAGAAGGTATTAGTTTGTGTGTGTGTGAGTACGTGTTGTGTGATTGTGCACAGGTGTGTGTGTGAGAGTGCAGAGGCATTTGTGTGTGTGTGTGTGTTTTTTTGTGTGTGAGGGTGTGTGAGTGCACAGACGTGTGTGTGTGTGTGTGTGCATGTGAGTGAGTGAGTGTGCACAGGTGTGTGTGAGAGTGCACAGACGTCAGTGTGTGTGTGTGTGTGTGTGTGTGTGCACAGGTGTGTGTGAGAGTGCACAGGCGTGTGGGTGTGTGTGTGTGCATGTGAGTGTGCATAGGTGTGTGTGAGAGTGCACAGCCATGTGTGTATGTGTGTGTGTGTGTGTGTGAGAGAGAGAGAAAGAGAGGGGGAGAGAGAGAGAGAGAGAGAGAGAGCGAGAGAGAGAAGGTATCATTAGAATTTTTTTCAGACTTAAACAATTTGAGATAAAACAGCAGGTAGGCTTGAGCAATTTAGACTATTGAACATGTAAAGGAAGAACATATCGTTGTCTTCAAAGGTTATGTTAAGTGTTAGGTGCTGGTGTGGATAGATAGATAGATAGATAGATAGATAGATAGATAGATAGATAGATAGATAGATAGATAGAGATTAGTTTTATGTTTTATTTCTGTACAGAATTTGATGAAGTTTTGCGTTAATGAAGATTTATTGAGCCTAGGGCTAGCATGTTTAAAGTTTTTGTGGTCCGGGGTTAGTGGGTTAGGGCTAGCAGATTTATGGTTAGGGTTAGGGGCTAGAGTTAGGTTATATAGATAAATGCGAAGGCTAGGTGGTACACTTAAGAAGTGGTCGACCCCCCCATATCTCGTGACCCGTACATGCTAGATTGCTCAAACTTGGTTTATTATACTCCTTGGGGCCCCACACAGTCGATTGCCCTTGGGTTTTCTTTGCTCTAGCGCCACCCAGGTGCTGAGATAGGTTTTAATTGATCGTTCAGTTCTGTTGTACCTATAGAGCTTGAAAGTTTGGTGTGTATACTAATGGATGATTCCCAGGGTCGATTGCACTTGGTTTCATCACTCTAGCTCCAGGGGTGCCGAGGTATAGCACCCTGATCACTTACTTGAGTTTCGCAGTTCTAGGGCTAGTGGTTGAGTTCGCTGTTCCAGCCCTAGGGTTGAGCTTCAGGTGCTAGGGCTAGTGTAGGTCAGTTTCTCTATACAGCTGGTCAGCCCTAGGGTTGATTTTCTGTAGGGTTAGGTTATATAGTTAAATGCGAAGAGTGCCTCCCCCCGAAGTGCCTCCCCCCCCTTATCTCGGGTACCATAAGTCCTAGAGTGCTGAAACTTGGTGGGGTATACTAATTAGGGAGTGGGCTTTCGAATGCACCCAGTGCCGTCTATCTAGCGCCACCAGGGCGCCGAGATATGGTAATGCTCCATTGACTTGAGTTTGGTGTGCTAGGGCTATGGTTGAGAGTTCTTAGTTCCAGCCCTAGATGTGGCGGGTTACAGTGATTAGTTTGGGTTTCTATGTGGGCTGGTGTTTGTGACTTAGTCAAATGGGTTGGACTTAGTGTTTTTTGAGTGGTTTGGGTGGTTGGTTTTTAGTGTTGGGTCTTGGGTTAGGGTATTGGTTAGGGTTAGGTTAGGGTTAGGGTTGTTAGGGTTAGGGTTAGGGTTTAGGTTATATAGATAAATGCGAAGAGTGGTCCACTTATGAGAGTGGTCGACCCCCCATATCTCGTGACCCGTACGTGCTAGAGTGCTCAAACTTGGTTTATTATACTCCTTGGGGCCCCGCAGTCGATTGCCCTTGGTTTCGTTGCTCTAGCGCCACCAGGTGCTGAGATATGGTATTGATCGTTCAGTTCTGTTGTATCTAGAGAGCTGAAATTTGGTGTGTATACTAATTGGATGATGCCCAGTCGATTGCACTTGGTTTCTTCACTCTAGCTCCTCCAGGTGCCGAGATATAGCATTGATCACTTACTTGAGTTTCGCAGTTCTAGGTCTAGGGTTGAGTTTCGCATGTTCCAGGCCCTAGGTTTTGAGTTTCAGTGTGCTAGAGGCTAGTGTTCAGTTTCTCTATACAGCTGGTCAGCCCTAGGGTTGAGGTTTCTCATACAGTGTTTTCTTTTTTTTTTTTTTTTTTTTTTTTTTTTTTTTTTTTTTTTTTTTTTTTTTTGGAGGCAGTGTATTTATATGTGTAGGGTTGGACTTAATGTTTTGTGTTTGGTGTGTTGGGTTGGGACTTAGTCATATGGGTTGGAACTTAGTCATATAGTTTGTATTTAGTGTTTTGGGTGATGGGTGAGTTTGTCTAAGTCATATGTGGCTAGTTGGGACTTAGTCATATTGGGTTGGACTTAGTGTTTTTGGCTGGAGGGGACTTAGTCATATTGGTCGGACTTAGTGTTTTTAGGTGGGTTTGACTTAGTCATATAAGCTGGGTTTGGACTTAGTCAGATTGTTTTGGACTTAGTGTTTTGTGTGGGTTTGGACGTAGTCATATAAGCTGGTTTGGGACTTAGTCATATTGGTTGGGACTTTAGTTTTTTTTTAGGTGGGTTGGACCCTCAGTAAATATGTGGCTGGTTGGGACTTAGTCATATTGGTTGGATCCATAGTTATGTGGCTGGTTGGGACTTAGTCATATTGGTTGGATTTAGTGGTTTTGTGTGTGGGTTGGACTTAGTCCATATAAGCTGGTTGGGACTTAGACATCAAATGGTAGACTTAGGGTTTTGGGTTTTTTTAGGTGGGTTTGACTTAGTCATATAAGCTTGTTGGGGACTTAGTCATTGTTTGTTCTTGAGTGCTTCTGAGTGTTTTAGTGTTTGGTTAGGTTTGGGGTTGGTTTTGGGTGGTTTTGAGTGTTGCTTGAGTGGTTTTGAGTGGTT
>NC_056591.1:23652292-23652598 GCF_018340385.1 Cyprinus carpio | reverse complement strand
TGCTCACTGGTAAGTGGGGTCAAGACACTTTAAACAATAATTTAATAATAATCATCCCATAAGAGTTATTTTAAATTACCAACTATATAGAAAATTGTACATGAGGCTTACAAATAAATGCAAAATTTCCAAGATTATATTTATTTAATACATTTATTTAGTCATTCATATCAAACACTGCTTTGTATTACAGCCAGGGCTTAAAAAAAACAACAAAAAACAATCGGTTCATTCTGAGCAGAATCGATATTTTAACATTTCTGATCCAGCTTTCCTCTGTATTATTATCATTTTAAAACTGGTTAG
>NC_056591.1:23589123-23652210 GCF_018340385.1 Cyprinus carpio | reverse complement strand
TTCACTACTGATACGCTATTACTAAATATATGTAGAAAACTTTCATTTTCATGTCAAAGTTCTCTTGCAACGATTAACACTGTGAAAGCGCTATACAAAGAACTTTAATTGAACACACCACACACACACACACCCCTACACACACCACACATATATATCCTATATAATCTATTATTATATATATACTAAGTATCTATATGGTGTGCGCTTTATTTTTAGTAAACCCTATTCTAGACGGGTTTATTGATTACAGCTCATAAACGATCACCTCACTTTCACCGGTAACTCACTGTCAATTATCATTAACATTATTGTTTAAATACAAACACCTCTAGGATCACTGGAAGACCAATTGGGGCAGCCAACCCTCCCTGCTGGAGGCTTATGTTAGCCAAGACTGTGAGGAACGACTACAACTCCTCGTTTGTAAGTTGCACTTATGCATCATATAACATTGTACAGACGTCCAGTCAAGCACTTTCAAAACGTGCCAAACAGTTTGATCTATTTTGTAAATGATTCAATCCTCTTAGGGTAAATTGTCATCAGGATTCACTTTGGCACACTGGGGAAAATCTGGCCTCAGCTGATAGTGAACTTGTGAGTCAATACTGTTTTCAGATCCAAATATTTTTATTTGGGAGACTATAAAGTAATTAAATCAATTGACTCAATTGTCTCTCTTTCATCACTTGGTTACAGATCTTCGGAAAAGTTGAGAGTAACTTCCAGCTGTCTGCTGAGAGGAGTTACCACATCTTCTACCAAAATTACTGTCAAGAAGTAATCATGATGTTGAAGAGTTCATTGCCACCCCGAGGTAATTGGGCAACTGTTTTTATTATATTACGAGTGGGTATTTTTCAGATTACAAGCAATTATCTGGCATTAAAATTAAAGAGAAGAACAATAGCATGAACTGGGTGTAAATACTGAATGACATGCAATATAAAACGGCATGTTTAATGCATTGTGTTTTGATATGGTTTGTGGTGTAAAACAGACTGCACATTGACATTCTGGGCTCAGTGCTGAATGAGAAATCAGCATCTACAAGCTGACTGCTTGCTGTGATGCATCATGGGAACATGAAGTTCAAACAGAAGAGAGAGAGGAGCAGGCTGAACCTGACGGCACTGAGGGTAGGGTGTATTACTAACACAAAGTGAATGCAAACATTGACCTTCATTAGTGAAAGTAATGCATAAAAACTGTTCTTCCTCAGTGGATGATAAAAGCGCCTACCTCATAGGCATCAACTCCGCTGACATGCTGAAAAACAAGCTCTCTGTGCTACCCAAGAGTGAAGGTCGGGAATGAGATGGTGACCAAAGGCCAGACAGTACCACAGTGTGATAACGTACCTTATCAATAGATGAAAAAAACTAGAAATGTACCATAGTCATTCAGCAACACACTATTTATTCTTGAAAAAGTCTAATATCAAGTTTCACTGACCTTTGAATTTCTCAGGTGAAACAATGGCAGTCTCGGCTCTTCTGCAAGGAGCCTGGCTATGAGAGAAAATGTTCTTGTGGATGGTTGTCGTATCAATGAGATGTTGGCACCAAGGCAGCCTAGACAGTTCTTCATTGGGTGTGCTGGACATCGCTGGATTTGAGATCTTTGATGTGAGCATCAGTCATAATGTCTCTGAAAGAATAAAGATATAAAAGATAAACAGTCATCAGTAAGAACTTGCCTCGGTTTAATTATTTTTCAGTTGTTCAACAGCTTGGAGCAGCTTTGTATCAACTTCATAAATGAGAAACTGCAACAGTTCTTCAATCACCACATGTTTGTTCTGGAGCAGAGGAGTACAAGAAAGAAGGCCTTGATAGGGAGTTTATTGACTTTGGGTATGGACTTGGCTGCCTGCATGAGCTCATGAGAAGGTAAGACGAAATTCAGAAATTAAAATGACTGTTCTCACTTTGTCTGTACTTGAGTGTATATTTCTTCAACAGCCAATGGGTTATCTTCTCCATCCCTTGAAGAGGAAGTGCATTGTTCCCAAATCGGCAACAGACCCAAGCTTCAAAAACAAGCGCTGCATGATCAGCATCTGGGCAAGTGGGCAGCTTTCCAGAAGCCCAGCCTGCAAAAGGTAAGGCAGAGGGCCCACTTCTCTCTGGTGCACTACGACGGCACTGTGGACTACAACATTGTTGGCTGGTTGGATCAAGCAACAAGATCCACTGCATGATTCTGGTCGTGCAACTCTAACCAAAAATCATCACTAAAATACTGGCCTTCTTGTATGGCCGCTCATGGAGGGTGCTGAAGGTATGAACATCTGCATTTCCTTAATTTCACACTTACCATGTTGTAATTACATGCAAGAAGCCTCCATATAAAAAAATAGACAAAAAGATAGGAAGTATGTACCATACCTATTAATGTGATCCATGATCTACCGTAATGAAACCATTAAGTATACAATCAAGCTAGCAATGACAGGAGTTACTTTAAGTGGTCACCATTTGCCACAAT
The DNA here is from genome assembly GCF_018340385.1 of Cyprinus carpio. Taxonomy (NCBI): domain Eukaryota; kingdom Metazoa; phylum Chordata; class Actinopteri; order Cypriniformes; family Cyprinidae; genus Cyprinus; species Cyprinus carpio. The sequence goes on along the minus strand of NC_056591.1, from coordinate 23,649,717 downwards.
TTGGTGATGATTTTTTAGGGTCTTCCTTTGAGTTAAATTTCTCAATGTTTCTAAATGGTCAAAGACAACCCCGTTTCCAGCCCTGTCAAATCATCCTGTTTTCACAGCGGCCCATTTCGGTGCATACCCCTTTAACCTGTTACCCGCAACCTGGAAAACGGTCAACTTGAGCACTTTTTGTTTGCACGTGGTCACATGTTTAAAAATAGATTAAATGAAAAGGGACATAATTAATCTTGACAAAACTATACATCAATGTAAAGCTCTAAGCCTGGGTTAGGTTAGCCTGGATCACGGAATGATTCGCGTGAAACAAAGACGGCATATAGGTATATCGGGGGCGCATTTTCCTTCAAAAACAAAAGTAAAAATCTGCATCTTCAGTGGCTCAGATGTCAGGAGTAAATGACAACTGCTATGTTTTTACATTTTTACATTATTACATCCAACAAACAAAACACCTCAATGGCTTAGGAGGCATGCTGGTCTACATCTGCTCCGGCGTCGAAACAAAGGTGGACTGAGTGTTTTATTCCTGCTTCCTGCCTGCCTTGCTGCTGTTGTTTGTGATCGTAGCTCCGTGTAGCTTTGTTTTTCTAAAACCTTATAGAATCTTTATATTACTACGGCACTCTCTGTTCTTTAAAGTGATAAAATATAACTTAATTCCCACCATATTTCTGATATTATCTATTCAATCTTAATCTGATTAATTTGATCGTTCACTTTTATTTTAAATCCCGCGATCCGCGAGTGCAGTGCACCTGACGCCATCGCGTTAGCAACTATCGTTAGCTTGTCATTAGCGTTTCCATTCGTGCCTATCGCTGTTTTCTTTCCTCCTCTCTCTCTCTCGCTACTCTCTCTCTCTGGTTTTCACAAGTTCATCAATCAACTGTGGTAAGAATCTTTCATCAAGCACGGTGAGTAATGGCTTCTTCTCCTGCTATTGTTGTTTTAACTGCTTGCCACATGTATAGTTTATTCTATCTCTGTCGGTGATGAAGGATTCACATGTGATAAATGCAGGGAAATAGTTAGGCTGACAGAGAAGATTTCAGAATTAGAGACACGCAGCCAAACTTAATTGAGGACAGTAAGAATGTGAGGGCTCTAGATACGGCTTTGGATGCGTCTATCTCAGAGGGAGTCCTGTACATTGTTCGGATTTCCGGTAACAGGGCCTCTGCAGCAGGGCAACTGGGTGACTGTGAGGCGGCATAGTCGTGGGTCTAAACACCACTCTTCTGTTCCGATCAAAACATTAAACAGTTTCTCCCCACTCAGAGACGCACCCACTGAGAAACCTGATGAAAGTGCTCTAGTTATTGGCGATTCTATTGTACAGAACGTGAGGAAAATAGAGCCCACCCCCCCCACCATAGTCCAATGGTTACCGGGAGCCAGAGCGCCTGACATCTTAGCAAATTTAAAAGTGCTGGCTAATGCTAAACGTAAATACAGTAAGATTGTTATTCACAAGGCTGGCGCTAATGATGTTCGACTTCGCCCCAGTCCGGAGATCACTAAAAATAACATTAAAGAGGTGTGTGAACTTGCAAGCACGATGTCAGACACTGTAATATGCTCTGGTCCCCTCCCTGCTTACCGTGGTGATGAGATACATAGCAGATTGTCATCACTCAATGGCTGATGTCTAATGGGTGCCCGCAAAATACAAAGGTTTCATAGACATTTGGACGAGTTTTTGGGGCAGACATGACCTGTTGAAAAGAGATAGTCTTCATCCCTCCTGGGGTGGGCACGCTCTTCTCTCTAGAAATATAGCACATAGTCTTACAGTTTATACTTGACTTACTGGGGCCCAGGTCAGTAAGCAGACAGACTCGCTAAAACCGACCGTCTGCTAGCCGCCTCCAGTCACAGAAGTCAGTTAATTCTCAGCACATAGAGGCTCTTTCACCTAGATATCACACTATAGAGACTGTCCCTTTCTACGAAAGCACTTTTTGTAAAATATGATCACTGATCATAATCTAGATGCACTCTGTTTGACAGAAACCTGGCTAAAATCTGATGATTACATTATTTTAAATGAGTCTACCCCCCAAGATTACTGTTCCAAACATGAGCCACGTCCAAAAGGTAAAGGGGGAGTTGTTGCTTCAATTTATAACATGTTTTTCAGGATTTCTCAGAGGGCAGGCTTCAAGTATAAACTCGTTTGAAGTATCGGTGCTTCATATAACGTTATCCAGAGAAACAAATGTTAATGAAAAATCCCCTGTGATTGTTTGTTCTGGCTACTGTTATACAGGCCACCAGGGCACCATACAGACTTTATTAAAGAGTTTTGCTGATTTTATATCTGAGTTAGTGCTGGCTGCAGATAAAGTTTTAATTGTTGGTGATTTTAATATCCATGTTAATAATGAAAAAGATGCATTGGGATCAGCATTCATAGACATTCTGAACTCTATTGGGGTTAGACAACACATCTCAGGACCTGCTCATTGTCGAAATCATACTATAGATTTAATACTGTCACATGGAATTGATGTTGATGGGGTTGAAATTATGCAGCCAAGCGATGATATCTCAGATCATTATTTAGTTTTGTGCAAACTTCATATAGCTAAAACTGTAAATTCTACTTCTTGTTACAAGTATGGTAGAACCATCACTTCTACCACAAAAGACTGCTTTGTAAGTAATCTTCCCGATGTATCCCAATTCCTTAGCATATCCAAAACCTCAGAACAACTTGTAACAGAATGTAACAGAAACTATGGACTCTCTCTTTTCTAGCATTTTAAATACAGTTGCTCCTTTACGCTTAAGGAAGGTTAAGGAAAACAGTCTGACACCGTGGTATAATGAGCACACTCGCACCCTAAAGAGAGCAGCCCGCGAAAATGGAGCGCAGCTGGAGGAAAAAACACAAAACTAGAGATATTTCGTATTGCTTGGAGGGAAAGTAACCTATCTTACAGAAAAGCATTAAAAACTGCTAAATCTGATTACTTTTCGTCTCTTTTAGAAGAAAACAAACATAACCCCAGGTATTTATTCAATACAGTGGCTAAATTAACGAAAAATAAAGCATCAACAAGTGTTTGACATTTCCCAAACATCACAGCAGTAATGACTTTATGCGAACTACTTTACTTCTAAAGTCAATACTATTAGAGAGAAAAATTGTAACCATGCAGCCGTCAGCTACAGTATCACATCAGACAGTGCACTATAGATCCCCTGAGGAACAGTTTCACTCATTCTCTACTATAGGAGAGGAAGAATTTTATAAACTTGTTAAATCATCTAAACCAACAACATGCATGCTAGACCCTATTCTATCTAACCTTCTAAAAGGGGTGTTTCCAGAAGTCATAGATCCTCTGTCTGAATATTATTAATTACTCATTGTTATTAGGATATGTCACCCAAAACCTTCAAACTGGCTGTTAAGCCTCTCATCAAAAAAACCACAACAAAGAACTAGTTAATTATAGACCGATCTCGAATCTCCCTTTTCTGTCCAACGATACTAGAAAAGTAGTAGTATCCTCACAATTATATTCCTTCTTAGAGAAAAATGGCATCTGTGAGGATTTCCAGGTCAGGATTTAGACCGTATCATAGTACTGAGACTGCTCTCCTTAGAGTTACAAATGACCTGCTCTTATCATCTGAACGTGGTTGTATCTCTCTATTAGTGCTATTGAATCTTAGTGCTGCGTTCGACACAATTGACCACACTATTCTTTTTGCATAGGCTAGAACACTTTGTTGGCATTAATGGAAGTGCATTAGCATGATTTAAAATTGTACTTATATGACCGCCATCAGTTCGTAGCAGTGAATGAAGAGGTATCATATACTTCACAAGTGCAGTATGGAGTACCTCAAGGCTCAGTACTAGGGCCATTACTCTTCACGCTTTACATGTTACCCTGGGAAATATCATCAGGAAACATGGTGTTCGCTTTCACTGTTATGCTGATGATACTCAGCTCTATATTACTTCGCGGCCCGGCGAAACATACCAATTTGAAAAACTAACGGAATGCATAGTCGATATAAAAACTGGATGATAAGTAATTTCTTACTGCTAAATTCTGATAAAACAGAGGTGTTAATTATAGGACCTAAAAGCTCTGCATTTAATGACCTAGAACGCTGTCTAAGATTTGATGGCTGCTCTGTCAATTCTTCGTCATCAGTTAGGAACCTAGGTGTGCTATTTGATAGCAACCTTTCCTTAGAAAGCCAAGTTTCTAGCATTTGTAAAACTGCATTTTTCCCATCTCAAAAATATATCTAAAAAATACGGCCTATGCTCTCAATGTCAAATGCAGAAATGTTAATCCATGCGGTTTATGACCTCAAGGTTAGACTAGTGTAATGCTCTATTGGGTGGTTGTTCTGCACGGTTAGTAAACAAACTCCAGTTAGTCCAAAATGCAAGCAGCTAGAGTTCATACTAGAACCAGGAAGTATGATCATATTAGCCTGGTCCTGTCAACACTGCACTGGCTCCCTATCAAACATTGTATAGATTTTAAAATCTTGCTTATTATTTATAAAGCCCTGAATGGTTTAGCAACTCAGTATTTGAACGAGCTCTTGTTACATTATAGTCCTCCATGTCGGTTGCGTTCTCAAAACTCTGGCAATTTGATAATACCTAGAATATCAAGGTCAACTGCGGGCGGCAGATCCTTCTCCTATTTAGCGCCCAAACTCTGGAATAACCTACCTAACATTGTTCGGGAGGCAGATACACTCTTGCAGTTTAATCTAGATTAAAGACCCATCTCTTTAACCTGGCTTACACATAACATACTAATACACTTCTAATATACAATCCGTTTTAAAGGATTTTTTAGGCTGCATTAATTAGGTAAACCGACAAACCGGGAACACTTCCCATAACACCCCGATGTACTTGCTACATCGTTAGAAGAATGGCATCTACGCTCATATTAGTCTGGTTTCTCTCTTATTTCCGAGGTCACCGTAGCCACCAGATCCAGTCTGTTTCCAAGTCAGAGGGTCACTGCAGTCACCCGGATCCAGTATGTATCCAGCCCAGATGGTGGATCAGCACCTAGAAAGGACCTCTACAGCCCTGAAAGACAGCGTGAGACCAGGACAACTAGAGCCCCAGAGACAGATCCCCTGTAAAGACCTTGTCTCAGACGACCACCAGGACAAGACCATAGGAAACAGATGATTCATCTGCACAATCTGACTTTGCTGCAGCCTGGAATTGAACTGCTGGTTTCGTCTGGTCAGAGAAGAACTGGCCCCCCGTCTGAGCCTGGTTTCTCCCAAGGTTTTTTCTCCATTCTGTCAACGATGGAGTTTTGGTTCCTTGCCGCTGTCGCCTCTGGCTTGCTTAGTTGGGGACACTTCATTTACAGCGATATTGTTGACTTGCTTGCAAATTATTGCACAGATACTATTTAAACTGAACTGAGCTGCATGATGACATCACTGAATTCAATGATGAACTGCCTTTAACTGTTATTTTGCATTGACACACTGTTTTCCTAATTAATGTTGTTCAGTTGCTTTGACGCAATCTTTTTTTTTAAAGCGCTATATAAATAAAGGTGACTTGACTTGACGTGACAAAATCAAAGTTGATACTTTTTGTTGATATCTAACAGAGTTTAATTGGTTTCTGTAAAAAACAGCTTGAGGGCTCACTGGAACAAGAGAAGAAGCTCCGTATGGACCTTGAGAGAGCCAAGAGAAAGCTTGAGGGTGATCTGAAACTGGCCCAGGAGTCCATAATGGACCTGGAGAATGACAAACAACAATCAGATGAGATCAAAAAGTGAGTGGATATCAACCTTCCCACAAATTACACATTTGACAAAAAAAGAATTTTGCACATTTTACAAAACATTACTTTCAAAACAGGAAGGACTTTGAAATAAGTCAGCTTCTCAGCAAGATTGAGGATGAGTCTTTGGGAGCACAGCTTCAGAAGAAGATCAAAGAACTTCAGGTAACACTAACTCCAATCTTTTCGGTGTAAAAAATTTGCTGGGTAAATCCACATTACAAATACATACTGGTACAAAAAAATGTATGGCCTGAATGAACTGTAAGTTACTTTGGATAAAAGTGTCTGCTAAATGCAATAAATGTAAATGAAAAATCTAAATATCACGAAAGGTTTTTTTTTTCTCTCTCAATTAGGCCCGTATCGAGGAGCTGGAAGAGGAAATTGAGGCAGAGCAAGCTGCTCGTGCTAAAGTGGAGAAGCAGAGAGCTGATCTCTCCAGGGAACTTGAAGAGATCAGCGAGAGGCTTGAGGAAGCTGGTGGTGCCACTGCTGCCCAGATTGAGATGAACAAGAAGCGTGAAGCTGAATTCCAGAAGTTGCGTCGTGATCTGGAAGAGTCTACCTTGCAGCATGAAGCTATAGCTGCAGCTCTCCGAAAGAAGCAGGCAGACAGTGTGGCTGAACTCTGAGAACAGATCGACAACCTCCAGCGGGTCAAGCAGAAGCTGGAGAAGGAAAAGAGTGAATACAAGATGGAGATTGATGACTTGACAAGCAACATGGAGGCTGTGGCTAAAGCAAAGGTAACATCACCTGAGGATACATAAGTTTAAAGGCAACTTTCAAAACATGTCTATATAATCTTGGATTTCTTTAGGCTAATTTAGAGAAGATGTGCCGTACCCTGGAAGACCAGCTGAGTGAAATCAAGACCAAGAGTGATGAAAATGTTCGTCAGCTGAATGACATGAATGCACAACGTGCAAGACTTCAGACTGAGAATGGTAAGGCATGGTAAATAAGGTACACATGTAAAAACCTTCAAAAAATGTATTAAAAAGTGTCTGTTATTATATTTCATAGTAATATTTCTAACATGATTTCAAGGTGAATTTAGCCGCCAACTGGAAGAGAAAGAAGCACTTGTTTCACAGCTAACTAGAGGAAAACAGTGAGGTGGCTCAGTGGAGAACCAAATATGAGACTGATGCCATCCAACGCACTGAGGAGCTGGAGGAAGCCAAGTAAATACAACAAAGAACAATGTCTCCAGCACCCTACATTTAATATCACAAATGTTAGTATGATATCATCATTTCATTTCACTTTCTTCAGAAAAAAGCTTGCCCAGCGTCTGCAGGATGCTGAAGAATCCATTGAAGCGGTGAACTCCAAGTGTGCCTCTCTGGAAAAGACCAAACAGAGACTTCAGGGTGAAGTAGAGGACCTCATGATTGATGTGGAGAGGGCAAATTCATTGGCTGCCAATCTTGAAAAAAAGCAGAGAAACTGACAAGGTGAGAAGGATGTGGATTTTCTTTAAATCTTAACTTTGAACCATGCACTTGGCTAATCAACAATGACTACATTTCTTCTCCAGGTCCGATGCCAGCGAGCGTGTGGGACTGCTGCACTCACAAGTACAGAAAAACTATACTTGGAGCAAATTCAGGTTACATGATTACAGAGTTTTAGTTAAATGTACACTAAACTACCTGCTTAAATTCCACAGAATACAAGTCTTATTAACACCAAGAAAAAGCTTGAGGCTGATCTGGTCCAGGTTCAAGGTGAGGTGGATGATGCAGTCCAGGAGGCCAGAAATGCAGAGGAGAAGGCCAAGAAGGCCATCACTGATGTGAGCACTTACAGTAGGTGGACATCCAAAACGTTACTTCTACCGCCGCTCGTACCGCCGCCGCGGCGTCTGCAAAGTGCATTTGCAGCTTTTGACCGCTGAGTGGCGCTTTAATCACAAGTTTTCAAACAAGCGCATCCAAGCACATTTTCGCAAATAGACGTCAGTTTTGCCTCGCTGATGTGTTACATTTGACGGCTGCAGTCAGGGAAAATGAAAGAAAAACACTATAGTTAAAATATTTAATATTCACAGATGAAAGTTTGGTAATTATGAAGTTATGTGCATTTCTTAGAACGAATTCAAGCAGGATAAATGTCAAGCCTGTGCCTGTGCTTATATTTTCTCTAAGCTACACAGTATTACACCATATTTTAGATTTGACATTTAATAGGTGTGCAGTATTATTTATATAATATGAATTATGTGTTATATTATTCAAAAGAAATTGCGGTTTACTTTGCATCAGAGCATTAAAAGTGGCTATTTTAGTGAGCTAGGCTACATGGATTTATATGCAAAATGTAAATATTCTCATATATTAGGCCTATATTTTAATTTATATTTTAAAATTCCTTCAATAAAACAACATGCATTTTTGTTATTCGTTACCTGTCCTTTATTTTGACAGACAACTTCTTGGGAAAATATATTTGTACTGTAAGAAATTGTTGCGTGTTTTTATAAATTATTTTCTTTATTTTAGTAAAAACGTGAGGCACTGAATAATTTCGTTCCCATTATTTAGGCCTAATTAAAACAAGAAACGAATAAATTAAACCTGCACGATTTAGCTAAATCATTGAAATTCTAAAGAATGGACGGATTAATAAAACGTCCTCACGATTAAACTCAGGTTCTCTCATTATTATCACCAAAGTGCAAATGATGTAAAAAAAAGAGCTTCATTAATAGACAACTTCAGTGATTTTAAAGGGAGCCGCCGTTACTTGCTTACATAGAATTTAAGTAAAAAAAATAAAATTGCAGCCGCATTTAAATGCAGGTGTGTAAAATGTCTGCGTGCAAGAGTGATGCTGAGTGCATGCGCAGCATTTATTCTTATTTGTTTTATCTTCATTACAAATCTTGGATATTTTGGATAATTGCACGTAAAAAATAATTTACGTTGTAATGCATATGCAAAATGTGAATAATGATTCATATTTAAGTGTTTGTGCGAAAATTATTAATGTGCATGCAGGACAGGGAGGCGCCCTCTAGATCACTTGAATTTTTTCCTGAAAATGAATTAACTTAAAATTGTGGTGTCTCACATACATGATAAATATATCTACAGAAAGCTTGAAATGTCTTTTAAACAAATCAATTCAGAACGAAAGCATTATGTAATCTGTGAAGGTTGTATGTCTCTTTAAAGGCGCGTTCATGTGGAGAGAGTCAGCACTGTGAATTTCATCTTGCAGCCGACAAGAAAACATTTGTTTATTAATAAATAATTAAAATGTCTCCTTTTTTTTACAATTATTGGGCTACTTCTGCTAATGCATGTGCTTGAGCGCGAAATATATTAAGGCTCATTATGGATTATAGATGTAAATGTAGTATAATCCTGCGATTAGTTGAATAATGACAAATGAACGACTAGTAACTAGAAAAATCTTACATGGGAGGCAGACCTATTAAATAGCCTCTAGACATCTCTGTTAAAGTTTTTAAAGCATTTTATACGCGTTTGCATAAATTCTTCTTTCAGAACGGTCTGTAATGGAGAGATGCCTTAACACTGATTTTTCCTCTGAAACACAAAAACGAAAATTGAAATAAAATTGATTTTTTTTTTTTTTTTTTTTTAGAATGGCCAACCCTTCTCTGCAGGTATTGTTGCTTCTGGTTTGTGCATTGTAAATAGGCTACAAAAAATAATAATAATAATAATAATAATAATAATAATAATAATGTCTCCAAAAACTCCAAAATGTTTTTTTGTCATGTCTGTAACGCATGTGTATTCCCAAATCTAAAAAAAGCCTATAAAAACATCATAGACTGATCATACTGATGTCTGGACTCTGTTTGGGATTTAGAAAAACATAAAGAGATGGTTCAATATATTGGTTATAGGCTACATTCTGTGAGAATTTATATTTCATAGTCTAAAAAATAATATTGTTTAGACGAAACAAAATAAAATTAACGCAACAGTTTGCGAATTTATTTATTTATTTATTTTTTGAGTTAAGGCAACTTCCTCTGAAGTTATAATAACTAATAAACTATATTGCGCTATACATTAGTCAACATTTGAAGTGGATCAAAACCTTTCTTCAAAGTTGCCCTAAAACCAAAATGACGAGTCCTATCTAAACCTGTTCTGCAAGTTTGATACCCTCATAAGACACGGTCCATATGAAAGTCCAAGAGATTCACACATTTATATAAACCCCCACAAGCTATACAGAGCTACCCCCAGCCCCCTCCAGCTGAACTGAATTCGGTCTGTTTTTTGTCTGTGAGGAACAGTGTGTTCTCATGTTTACTGAGTTGAAACATGCCTGCACTCACAGCAGCCCTACTCTTTGTATTCATTATTTTCCCGCAGTCAATATTATTGTTTTCACAAGACCATAATAATAACAAATTATCAATTGATAATTACAATATTGATTTTTTACGAAAATCATTGTTATTTGTGAACGTAGCGTTTGCGGAAGGCTTTAAGACCAAGCGGAATCCTCCATCAGCTGCTCCCGCTTCACAGCGCGCGTGACTCACGCTAACTGACCCAGCTTCAAAGTCCGCAAGTAGCAAGACAGAAAAACATTCAGTCTACCTTGAGGAAGACGTATTTCATTGTAAGTTAATGCTGTTCAATAGAGAGTTAAATAGAGAGAGAGAGAGAGAGAGAGAAACAAAAAAACCCGTGTTGGCTATTCCTAAACTTGGAGCTCATTATTGAAGTACAAATCCAAACACCAGAAGCAAACTCTCAGTGTTCTTTCATTGAAAAGTATGCATTTTGTTTATTCACAGGCTATATGGTTGAAATAATATTTTAGTTCAAAACTTTAAGTGCCATTGTTTAAAAAAAAATGCTTTATTGGCTAACGTTTCATAGACCTTCAGTTGTTATGCTTTTAAATCCCATAACATTTGCAATTTCACAGTATTTTCACCTCCTAAATCACTAACCTTTAAAGTCACAATTCTATAATGGTCAAATTTACTCAGGCCGATGGCACTTTTAATTACATTGTTTGTTTTTTTTTTTTGTTTTTTTTTTAGAATAATTGTAGCTTACATAAATAGGTGAAGCAAAACAAATATGAATAATATTTGGATCGTCTCTTATTTTTTCCCTTATTTTCTTAAAGAATAAACACTTATTTTCTACAAGAATAAACATGATAACATATTATTAATTCATAGAAATAATTTAAGCAATTAAAACCTGATAACATATTATTAATTCACAGAAATAATTTAAGCATTTAAAACCTTTTTTTTAAAAACTTGAACTTCAATACTATTAAACTGACTTTAAAATCTCAAGGAGTTTATAAGTTAAAAAGGGTAAAATGTCACAGTGCATGTTAAATAGCCTAAATGAACTTGTGTTAACAATATAATTAGAACTAACAATATAATTCGATTTTTTTTTTTTTTTAAATGAACAATTCCCGTATAAAATGGGACAGCAACCTTTATATCAAACAGTTTTAAATCGTCCACAGCTGAGCAACGCGCGAGGCAGGTTGAGTGTGTGAAGTGAATGTGCTGCACAAAGTCATTTTCAGATGCAATGAAAATAAAAAAAATAAAAAACACTGCATAGCCTAGATTAGGCCCAGACTCTGTTCCTAAGTATATAATAATTATAATTACCCCACAGTAACAAATTTTAACCGATTAATCGCCTATTTTCGTTTGCTGCATGTTATTTTATTTTATTTATTTATTTTTTAAAACAGGCTAAAAAATAAGTTAAGTTTGTGAGAGGAAAAAAAATAATATATAAGTCATGTATAAGTTGCATATTATTACATTCAGAAATAATAACGGCTGGCCTAATAATGTTATAATGTGCCAACAGGATATTTTTAGTTCTCTTCACTTTACAACAAATCCTTTAAATGTAACAAATTTATCAGAACAGTACAATAATTACAAATATATAATTCTAATGGATAAATAAAATTGCAGTATATAATAATATAGGCTTAGCTATAAACAAACAAACAAAAAATAAATGAATAATAATATAAAGCGAACCATAAGGTAAGGTTGGGCTCTCATTCGGGAGAAATCCAAACGTTTCCATATTTGTGATGTTGCCTATTTCAAGCTTAACTATTATTCATTAGGAAAAATAGGGTTTGTAGTTCACGCATGTTTCAGTATCGATGGAAAAAAAATAAAAAATCATAATTAACAAAAATATGCCAAAGTGGACCACTGCTCGCACCGGATGGCACGGTGAACGGCTACTGTTTCCAATGAATGTGCACGAGGCACCAGCGCGATCAAACAGCTGAAACAGAAAATACTAAATTTTTGGTCACACAGTAAAGGCATAATTCAAAAATGCAAAGAGTTAGCAGTTTGAAAAATCAAGAATAATAACAGAATTAATCATAATTATTGCTAAATGCTGGACCGTTCTCATTTCTATCTGCAAATGGAACCTGAAGGATTTTTTTTTTTAAACCAAGAATGAACCGAAATGAAAACATTTAGCTTTTTATCCGTATATATAGGCCTTATATTTAATGACTGTTTAATGACAATAGCAAGCATAGGATCCTTTGTGTAAAGGTCTTCTTTTAATTTTTGATGAGTAGACTGTAGCCTAAGACTATCCTACATTTTGAATTTAACTCACTGTACATTTTTTAATGTTTTTTAAAGATGGTACAATGTTATATCATAATGTTATTGTTGTTTTACCTCCTCCTTTTATCTCATTTTACAATTACATTCAGTTCGCAATCCGTCCCTTTGCGCCACCTGGCGGTAGTTTCGCGAATGAATTTAACACGCGACTGACTTGCAGTTAACGCGGCGGTACGCGCGGCGGCATTACTCATTTTGGTTGTCTACCATCTGTACATTCTGTTGCTCTATTTTAAATTAAACAGTTATTTGACTTTGTTTAGCTGCATGTGGTAATAAAGGGATCCTTCATGGAAGGCATTTCTGTCTATATTGGCTAGTTCATTTGAATTGTCTCATATTTCAGGCTACTATGATGGCTGAGGAGCTGAAGAAGGAGCAGGACACCAGTTCTCATCTGGAAAGGATGAAGAAGAACCTGGAGGTGACTGTCAAAGACCTGCAGCACCGTCTGGATGAGGCTGAGAGTCTGGCCATGAAGGGTGGAAAGAAACGGCTCCAGAAACTGGAGTCCAGGGTAAATTACAAGCTAAATACAGACTTATGTGAACTGGGTATGGTAGAGATTTGACAGCTGACAACAATAACTCTCTACCAAAGGTGCGTGAGTTGGAGGCTGAAGTTGAAGCTGAACAGAGACGTGGTGCAGATGCTGTGAAAGGAGTGCGCAAATATGAAAGGAGAGTGAAGGAGCTCACCTACCAGGTAAAACTACCCTGGATTTAGACATTTACATTTCATTACAATACACATAGTTTAACTAAGACCATTAACAATACTTACACCCAAAGACTGAGGAAGACAAGAAGAACGTGATCCGCCTGCAGGATCTGGTAGACAAGCTGCAGCTGAAAGTGAAGGCCTACAAGCGCCAGGCTGAAGAAGCTGTAAGTCTAATGTCAAATGTCTTGACTGTGAAGCTTTGACATTTTCTATTCAATACATTCAGTGCCATGAATGCAGTGCTCTGAAATGGGTTGGATATCTTGTGTCATCCTAACAGGAGGAGCAGGCCAACACTCACCTGTCCAGGTACAGGAAGGTGCAGCACGAGCTGGAGGAGGCTCAGGAGCGTGCTGACATCGCTGAGTCCCAGGTCAACAAGCTGAGAGCCAAGTGTCGCGAGGCTGGGAAGGTAACAAAGGCATATAGTAGTTGTAATATGAGACATTAAAGGAAGCTTTCAAACTAGCACTTTTGGTGTACACCCAGGTTTGTTTGACATCAGAGTTTGGTTCATTTGGATAATATGAACAATGTTTCCTCAATTCGGGAACGCACCTGTGATATGTACCAGAGTCTACCTAAAAAGTGTGGTCTGTGGTACAGTTCATGCAAACTCCAATACGGTTTGGTTCTGATGTGAAAGCAATCACACTAAATAATGGAAGTTAACCGCTATTAATGACATATGAATTGGTCAAACTGTGTATTTATGCATTAACGCTTTCCTGAAAAGCATGACAGACACACTGCAGCATAGAAAATGTATATCTCATTTCCACTCGCAGAAATAGACTCCAACATTCTTTTGAAAGTTTGCATTATAGATGGACAAATAGACACATGTGCTGTTCTCTGGTGGCACTTTGGAAAGGAATAAAAACTTTAAAAATCTGAAGTACACCCAAAGTGCTTTATGATTTAGAGCTGTACTCTGCAAAGCTATAGTTTATACTGAACATGTTGAGATATTTAAAAAAATGTATATATATATTTTCTGAATTTTCAAGAGTAAGGATGAAGAATGAAAAGACACCACACCTACAAGCAAGCATATAATATGACTTGTGCTGCATTTTCATGTGTGTACAATAAAAAGAATTACAGATTCAATGCTATCCTGCTTTTTATTGTCAACCATATGAAACTATTTTCAAACATTTACATATTTTCATTCAGCAACAGTTTTTTCCAAAGAGGCTTAGCTATTTATTTTAAGAACCAACAATATTTGCAATACACAATGGCAACAATAATATTCATTAGTACACAAGCTAGAGCAGAAACTAAAGTAAAAGAGAGCAAGATTTTTTACCGAGTCCCATTGTCGTGGATGGCTGTGTATTAGTGATTGCAGAAGAGGTGTGTCTTTAATTACTTCACATGACACCCTCACCCCCCATGCACACACGTCTCCATGAAAGCCTGAATTATTTGATGCATGTCAAGAAGTCAGGAAGATTTGGCACAAAACTTCAGTGTCCTTTTAGAGTCTCTAAGTGTCCTTTTTGAAAAGATATCTAAATTTATCTTGAAATAAACTTGCAGAAAATACAGTTTTGTAAGAATCACCCTTCAATCTTTTGGTTTACTTTGCTGGATATGGTAAATAATTACAAAATTAATGTGTTAAACAAGATAAATGGTACATGTTTAATTTCACCATGAGAGTGCGATTAATCACGGTGTAAACACAAAAATTAATCCAATTAAAAAAAAAATAATCTATTGACATCCCTACTGTAAATATAAACTAAAATCAAGCAAAGTTCTCAGGCTTGTAACCCAAAGTCAGTTAATAGTAGGTAACAATGTACAACAATAGTAAAATGCAGCAACTAATAAATGTTAACATTACACACATAAATCCAGACAATCTAGAACAAACAGTAAACTCTTCTTTGCTTTTTTTTTTTAAAAGGTACATTGAGTTGAAAAAATCTTTGCACTTACAGAGAGATCTTAGTGGTGTCATGATGGGTCAGATAAGTCTTCACTGTGGCCTGGATGAGTGACCTAAATCTCAGTACAAACAGAAGAGCTCACTGTGCTATATTTAATGTTTTCTCCATATAAGATCATGCTGTTTATAACTTTGAGAGTCATAATATTACTATGAAACAAGATTGCAGTGACCACTGTGGTTTAATTGCCCAATAAAACATCTGCCAGAGATATTATTTTCCTTTTGGAAGGACTGTTACAGTCCATCTCTGGTAATAAATCTTAAAGGTTTTAAAGGTCCTGCTTGCCAAACTTATCAAATTGGTCAAGAGGAAAATCTCTGCTCACATGCCTGAGATTGAACTAAATCTAATTACATACAATAAAAGAAAAAAAAGATTTAAACTAATTTGTGTGAAAAGTTGACATATGCAAACATGACTTTATCCTGACTTTGAGGAAGTAATATGGACATTAAATGTCCAAAAACAAACACAGGAACAAAGGTCAGTATGGTGTATGACATTGGGTGATTTAGCAATTTTAATCGATATTTAAAAGATAAATAGATTTGGAAAAATACATTTTATATTACCTTTACTAAAAATAAAAGCTTTTAGGCATCAGCTTTTGCTGTCACCCCTGAAACTCAATACCAGTGACAGCTGACTGCTTCTCCACATCCAAACCAAGTTACTCCTCTGTGCCAAGTTATATTTATTTTATGGCTGCTACATTGAAATGAGAGCTGTTATATCAAATTAAACAAATTATAAACAAACAAGTTCACATAGGACAACCGACGTGAACAAGAACAGCATGGATAAAGCATGGATTGTAAAACATTTTAAGCAATATAAGTACTTAATCTAAAAATCTAGGAGTATGCTATTTCTTTAAGATGAAAACATCTCAACATTACAAAATTATGTATAGAAAATATTTTTAGATGAGGTAAAATTTTTCATTTTAAAAACTTGCATAGTATAGCAAACCAAAAAATAAATAAATAAATAAATAAAAAGAAAAGAATGGCAGCTTGAATTCTATTTTCCACTAGGACAGAGTTACATTACCATAAACCAAGCAGAATTACATGACCAAATCAAGCTGGACTGTTCTGCTGACTGATCAATAACAACACTATATAAATGGCAGCCACTGAATGTAGCACAGTGGCCTATAGAAGGTGGGTAAGCTATGCCCACTCATCTGCCATTTCAGAATACGGTTTATATGTGTCTATGTTTGAAATCATATATTAGCATATATATTCTAACATATGTAGATAAAACACCATGCAGTACTCTTTTTCTGTTTTTTTGTTTACTGTTGTTGTTTTTTTTCTTTTTCAGAATCCTGAACTTGACAGCTGATATTTCTCTCTGAACATCATACAAGGTAAAGTACTAATAACGTAAGATTAAAAATATTTTAATGCATAACGTATTAGAGTTAAAAGCCAAAGAAGTTTGAAAAAACTTTCAACTAAAGTTAAAAAGTGAACCAAATTAAGTTTGTCAGTATTGTGATGTCAGTTCTGCTCCACAGTAAAGTGCCATCATGGGAGATGGTGAAATGGAGTGTTTCGGCCCGGCGGCCATTTACCTCCGGAAAACAGAAAAAGAGAGAATCGAGGCTCAGAACACCCACTTTGATGCCAAAACGGCGTTCTTCGTGGTAGATGCAGACGAGATGTACCTGAAGGGTACTCTTGTTAGTAAAGAGGGTGGCAAAGCTACTGTCAAAACTCACAGTGGGAAAGTAAGTATGATAGATAAAAAAATGCTACTGCAATTGAGTCTGCAGGAGTTAAACAAGTTCAGTAAAATATTGTACAAAACGTGTACAGAAAAGTCTTATCCTCCTTCTGATTACTGATTAATGTTCATTACAGACTGTCACAGTAAAAGAAGATGAAATCTTCCCCATGAATCCTCCCAAGTTTGACAAAATTGAGGACATGGCCATGATGACCCACCTCAATGAACCTTGTGTGCTGTACAACCTCAAAGAGCGTTACGCAGCATGGATGATCTATGTAAGTCTAAATCAATCATGTTTTATTCCTAGGATGGGACGGCAGCATTGTAAAACTGGACTATCTATCTCCGTTTCAGACCTACTCTGGCTTGTTCTGCGTCACTGTCAATCCATACAAGTGGCTCCCAGTGTACGACGCAGTTGTTGTGGCTGGATACAGAGGCAAAAAGAGGATTGAAGCCCCACCTCACATCTTCTCCATCTCCGACAACGCTTACCAGTTCATGCTCACTGGTAAGTGGATTCTGGAAGTGTTTCTCTCTAAAGTTAAACAACACATTCATTTGGTAAGTGCTTTTTAGTGTATTATTGATTTGTTTTTCTTTAAAGTTACACACATACACACAAAACACTTCAATGGGACCATACCTTTTTTAAATGAACTTACATGAATCGATATAAATAAAACATAAAGGTTATCATACACCCTATTGATGTGTAAATGCAAGAACAACAACAAATTAATTTATTAAAAATTCTTCACAAACAATTTCTAGCTTCAAGTTAATATCGAGTTCTACCTATTTTGGTTATACTATTACATTGCCTGCTTTATTTTCAGATCGTGAGAACCAGTCTGTTCTGATTACGTGAGTAAATATTGCTCTGGTAGAATAAGCTAAAGGTTTTCAATTATATGTATAAATTACTTGAAAATGTATGACTAAAACATGATCTTGTATCAATCTCCAGTGGAGAATCTGGTGCAGGAAAGACTGTGAACACAAAACGTGTCATTCAGTACTTTGCAACTGTTGGTGCGATGTCTGGACCGAAGAAGCCAGAACCAGTCCCTGGAAAAATGCAGGTTAGTAAATACCTATTCTAGACGATGTTATTGATTACAGTATTTGTGCTTCACCTCATACCTACTAACTACTGCCCATCAATTATATTAGGGATCACTGGAGGACCAAATCGTGGCAGCCAACCCTCTGCTGGAGGCTTATGGTAATGCCAAGACTGTGAGGAACGACAACTCCTCTCGTTTTGTAAGTTGCACTTATGAATCATTACAGCATTGTACAACGTCAGTCACACTTTCAAAACTGCTAAACAGTTGAGCTTTTGTAAATGATTTCAATCTCCGTAGGGTAAATTCATCAGGATTCACTTTGGGACCACTGGAAAACTTGCCTCAGCTGATATTGAAACTTGTGAGTCAACACTGTTTTTAGCCTAATACTTTTATTTGGGGACTAACAAGTGAATTAATCAACTGAACTCAATGTCTTTTTTCATCACTTTTTACAGATCTGCTGGAAAAGTCGAGAGTAACATTCCAGCTGTCTGCTGAGAGGAGTTACCACATCTTCTACCAGCTCATGACTGGACACAAGCCAGAGCTGCTTGGTGAGAAATCTACAGGATTGTTTGTTTCAGTTATTTCCTAGTTTGAGAGCACTGTTAACATGCTGCACATCAACTCTTTATAGAGGCCCTGCTCATCACCACCAACCCTTATGACTATCCAATGATCAGCCAGGGTGAAATCACTGTCAAGAGTATCAATGATGTGGAAGAGTTCATTGCCACAGATGTATGTGGACAACTCAGTTTTTATTATTATTACTAGTGATATTTTCAGATTACAAGCAATGTATCTGGCATGAAATTAAAAATAAGAACAATAGCATGAACTGGTGTAAATACTGCATGACATGCAATATAAACTGCATATTAATGCATAATGTGTTTTATTTGGTCTGTGTTTAAAACAGACTGCCATTGACATTCTGGGCTTCAGTGCTGATGAGAAAATCAGCATCTACAAGCTGACTGGTGCTGTGATGCATCATGGAAACATGAAGTTCAAACAGAAGCAGAGAGAGGAGCAGGCTGAACCTGACGGCACTGAGGGTAGGGTGTATTATTACAAAATTAGCATGCAAACATTGACTTTATTAGTGAAAGTAATGCATAAAACTGTTCTTCCTCAGTGGCTGATAAAATCGCCTACCTCATGGGCATCAACTCCGCTGACATGCTGAAAGCTCTGTGCTACCCAAGAGTGAAGGTCGGGAATGAGATGGTGACCAAAGGCCAGACAGTACCACAGGTGATAATTTACCTTATCAATAGATAAAAAAAAAAATAGAAATGTCCCATAGACATTCAGAAAACACAATTAAATTAAGTCTAATATCAATTACACTGACCTTTGAATTTCTCAGGTGAACAACGCAGTCTCGGCTCTCTGCAAGTCTGTCTATGAGAAAATGTTCTTGTGGATGGTTGTCCGTATCAATGAGATGTTGGACACCAAGCAGCCTAGACAGTTCTTCATTGGTGTGCTGGACATCGCTGGATTTGAGATCTTTGATGTGAGCATCAGTCATTAATGTCTCTGAAAGAATAAAGATATAAAAGATAAGTCAGTTGCAAGAACTTGCTTCTGTTGAATTATCAGTTCAACAGCTTGGAGCAGCTTTGCATCAACTTCACAAATGAGAAACTGCAACAGTTCTTCAACCACCACATGTTTGTTCTGGAGCAAGAGGAGTACAAGAAAGAAGGCATTGAATGGGAGTTCATTGACTTTGGTATGGACTTGGCTGCCTGCATTGAGCTCATTGAGAAGGTAATAGGATATTCTGTAAATTAAATTTACTATTTACATTGTGACTGTACTTAAGTGTAAATATTTCTTCAACAGCCAATGGGCATCTTCTCCATCCTTGAAGAGGAGTGCATGTTCCCCAAGGCAACAGACACAAGCTTCAAAAACAAGCTGCATGATCAGCATTTGGGCAAATGTGCAGCTTTCCAGAAGCCCAAGCCTGCCAAAGGTAAGGCAGAGGCCCACTTCTCTCTGGTGCACTACGCCGGCACTGTGGACTACAACATTGTTGGCTGGTTGGACAAGAACAAGGATCCATTGAATGACTCTGTTGTGCAACTCTACCAAAAGTCATCCCTCAAAGTGCTGGCCTTCCTGTATGCCGCTCATGGAGCTGCTGAAGGTATGAACATCTGCATTTCCTGAATTCTTCAATATTAATTTTAATGATGTGCAAAACAGAGAAAAGCTAACTGTATCTTAATGTAGTACACTGTTATCACATATTCTACACTTCATAAAAAACATTAAGTATATCTATGCTCGATGATGACAGAGCAGTTAATATCTGTCAATATCAGATATCAATCTATTGAACAGCTTAATATAAAGCAAAATAAAATCAATAATAACATATTTCTTTGACATAAAATAGCTGAGGGCGGCGGTGGAAAGAAAGGCAATAAGAAGGGTGGTTCCTTCCAGACTGTGTCTGCACTTTTTAGGGTAAACATAATTCTCTCTTTTAATGAAGGATGTGAACATCTTCTCCATTAAAAACTAATTTCATAAACATTTCCACAGGAGAACTTGGGTAAGCTGATGACTAACCTGAGGAGCACTCACCCTCACTTTGTCCGCTGCTTGATTCCTAATGAATCCAAGACTCCAGGTAAACTTGTTCCCCCAAAAATCTAATGCATCACAGTTTTGAAAATATCTCTGGAACCTTAACAATATTTGCATTGCAGGTCTGATGGAGAACTTCCTGGTTATCCACCAGCTCAGATGTAATGGTGTGCTGGAGGGTATCAGAATCTGCAGGAAGGGTTTCCCCAGCAGAATCCTATATGGCGACTTCAAGCAGAGGTAAAGACCTTTTGCAACCTTCCTTATTGCAGATGATGCACCAATTTAATCTTCATCATGTTAAGAATATATATATTTTTTTGATTTCACAAGAACATGACTCTCCTGTGAATGTCCTCTAGATACAAAGTATTAAATGCTAGTGTCATCCCTGAGGGACAGTTCATTGACAACAAAAAGGCTTCAGAGAAACTCTTGGGCTCTATTGATGTGGACCACACCCAATACAAGTTTGGACACACCAAGGTGAGCTCCTCAATTAATATACCACATGGCGAAACAAAGTTCTCTTATTATAATTAATTACTTGATAATTTACGTAATTTGAGTAAAAACAAATCTTAATGCCACACTACACAATCATAACATTTCTAATGTTATGCCTAATGGTTAGAGAGTAAGACTTGTAACCTAAAAGTCGCAGGTTCAAGCCTTGGTAACGGCAGGGATTGTAGGTATGTACAGCGCTCTCTTCCACCTTCAATACCACGAGCAAGGCACTGAACCCCCAACTGTTCCTCGGGCACTGCAACAAAAATAGCTGACCACTGCTCCGAGTGTGTGTTAACGGTGTGTATGTTTGTTCACTACTGACTACTGTGTGTGTGTGCGCACTTGGATGGGTTAAAGGCAGAGCACCAATTTCAAGTATGGGTCACCATACTTAGCTACCCATCACGTCCTATATGGACCCCCTTTGTGCTTGGGAAATTATCACGCTTCCCCAAACTGTTAAATCATAGATAAAATCATCGTCAGCATTTTAGATTAATTATATTTTTATAATTTTATTTTAACAGGTGGTACAATCCTGATCATATGAACTTTTTACAAGCAGTGTATTTTAGGGATTCTAATAAATAGATGAAGAAAATGTCAGTAATCAAATTAAAGCATATTCTACAAACAGCTAACCTGCCGAACATTAATTAAATACAACATCTCATTTGCAGAGTAGTTGAACATAAACATGATGTTGTTAAAAATGGTATTAAAGCAATTGCTTTCATCTACACAGTGCACAGCCAGTGCAGAACATTTCAGCCACATATTTTTCATTTTACATAAACTTTTTAGAATCAGAATTAGAAAGAGCTTTTTTGCCTTGTTTACACACACAAGAAATTCATTTTGGTGTAAGGAGCTTCCAGTACAGAAGGTGCAGACATAATAAAAGGCAGTAAAATGAAATAAAAACCTTAATAACAACAATAAAGAGAATAGACAATAAATAATTAATAAAAAATAACAATATGTAAAAAAAAAATTAGGGCTACCCTTGACTAAAGATTTTTCTGGTCGACTAGTAGTCGTTCATTTGAAGCATTAGTCGACTAATCACACGTTTATCAATAAATCATTTAAATCATAATAATGAGCCTTTAGAGGGGGCATGACAGTTTCACCCAATCTCATTGTTAATCTTGAATACCTATAGAGTAGTACTGCATCCTACATATCTCCAAAAAGTCTTTAGTTTTATCATATTTATAAAAGAAAGATACAGCTTTTCTGATTCTCTCCAGAAAAAGCAGAGCTCCTGGAGGCGAGTTGTGGGCAGAGCTAAAAAGTGACAAGCACTTGAGCGCTGAATGCCAACTTACCGTCTGCAGTTCTGAATCATGACTGGGATCTTTTATAGCTGGGACAGCTCCATCTTTTAGTATCAAATGATGTGCAGTGCTGCCACCGAATAAAAGCTCGTTGATAGGCGTGATCTCGCTCTTGCTCTGGTCGATGCATGCGCGGGCGCGTTTTTCCGGGAGAAAGGCCCATATATGGAGTTCCACCCTCGTCTACGTCATGAAGAGCCACGATCAAAAAAAACTCTCTGAAACTTGTACGAACCTGGAAATAAGATTTTTGGCACAGAAATTTTTTAAACTTTGTCCATGCTTAGCATGAGAATCCAACTCTTTAACAGTGTAAACAACTCTGAATGCATGAAACAGCATTGTACCCCCCTTTTAATTGCCTACATTGCCTAATAAGTGCACTAGTATATGCATAAAGCTTGCCACAGCACACCGGCAGGAGTAATGGTTATAAATGTGTCAGGGAAAACAGTAAGGAGGCTGCATTAACATTTTAATAATTAATTGATAAACTTGTGCTTTCTTTTGTCGTTTTTAAGAGATGAACTCAGCAACACTGACTCGTCATCTCTGCAGTTACGCAAAAGTGGATGCGCCTGTATGAATGTTTCATATGGATTACATAATCTGTGAATATTTGTTTTCCATTTGAATTGGTTCATTTGAAAGTAGACATTTCGCTCTGTATTGATATGTTTTTTATATTTGTAAGGCAAGTATACACAGTTTCGGAGTTTCGCGCTCAAGTTCACACAGAAAACTCATCCTGTTTGCTTTTTTATTGTTTTACAAAAGCACAATGTTTTGTTGTTATTGTGAGTGCACACAAATAAATGTAGAGTCTTTACAGATTCGAAAGGTGTGTTACTCTTATTTGTATGACCAAAACTGATAGTGTATCTTAAGAGCAAGTAACCGCACCGGCGCCTCCATCTGTCCTGCAGTGAGCTACTGTTCAGCTTCCACACTCCGCACAGACACTTAAACAGCGCGCACATTTCTAGATTAACATTAGATTGAGCGGCCATGTAAAGTTGCTGCTACTTGCATATTTCAGATGATAAACCATATTTGAGGTTGATGAATGATAGGCGAGCATTTGGATGTCCTGCCCGATGTACTGTATTACCAGATATATTTGATGTTAACTATATGCATGGATTCTGCCAATGTGGATGTTTTTTTTATTAATTTTTTTTTTCCTGTGACTAATAAGATTTTGGTCGACCAAGCCTCTTCTGGTCGACTAATGGTTAGTCAAATATTAGGGGGCACTTCTCCTGAAGTCCACTATCATCTCCACTTTTTTTAGGTAGGGCAGGACCAGTCTCTCAAATGTCTTCATGACCACAGACTTGAGAGGTCTATAGTCATTAGCCGCTTTTCCACTGTTGAGCCAGTGCTTTAAATGGGCCGGGCGGGGCTAATAGCCTTGGACCTGTAGCATCGAGCCCAAAATCACGCTGCGTTCCCACCATTGGGCCAGAAGAACCGCTGCGCTTCACTAAAACCTGCCCCTTTACAAGCCTCTCAGGAACAATGTCACGCAACCCCATTATTTCACCAACAAAGAGAAGTTATCAGAAAACGAATAAGAAATAAGTCACTGGAACTAGCGTGATCACAAAACGAACACGATAAAAGCGACCATTTGTTTGCATGCTTTGTTAAAGATTTAAATCCAAAAGCATTGATGTTTTACAATAATAAGTGATACATTGATCATAATGAATTAATTTATCAGGATTTAAAATGAGTCACACAGAAATAAAGTGGTATGAACATAGCCTACCTACTTATTCAGTCTGTTTCTGTTTGTGTAGTCACCATATATGCATCACATTTAGAAAGAATGATCATTTCTATATTTGTATAAAAGCTCCTGAACATAAACCATTATTATATTTTTATGACATACGCGGAGCTAAACTCTCAAGACAAGACTTATGACAGATAAAATGTTATAGCTATTAACTTTATCAAATGTTCCGCGGCACTTACGCTATCTAAATAAGTGAAAAAATAAAATAAGATGTATCTAGATGTGGAGAAACTCTGTCTTTGTTGATAACCACTCCTCTAGCCCCAGCTGGCCCACTCTGTCCCAAGGTTTTTGTCTGGCTTAAAAAAAACCAGGCCGTTGGCCCTAAGCAAGCACCTGCGAGGCACGATTAAGCCTCGGAAGTGACAGTAGAAACACGACTGGCCCTGGCGCGCACTAGCATGGCCACCTTTGGCCTGACAGTGGAAATGCGGCTATTAAGTCCAGTGATTTGGGGTTTTGTGGGGACCGGAATGATAATGTAGCCTTTAAATCAGCAGGGAACTTCACATAGTTTCAGTGATCTGTTGAAGATCTGTGTGAAAATGGGGACCAGTAGGGCAGCAAAGACTTTTAGTCAGGATGGTGAAACACCATCTGGGCCTGAAGTTTTCTGAAGACCTTGTTAATGTCCTCTACACAAACCTTAAGCACAGGTTGAATGATGGGGGAGGCAGGGAGGGAGGGGGTTGCAGGGGGGTAGGCGAACGTTAACTCCATTCGTGGCACCATCTTGATTACATATATTGATTACATTTCATCCACTCCTCATAATCCAACCATCCCTGGTCTACATTGCTTTGATACCAATATACATTTATCTATTTTTTATAAAGTGGCTTATTAGAAGAAAAAAAAAAATCTTTTGACCTTACACAAACACAGGCAGACAGCACTGAAAGCAGCTAATGTTCATCACACCAAATAATTCAGCAGATGAATATAGAGATAACAATTCCAAGAAATATAAAGTAAATTTGTGTAGTGACATAAAAATTTCTTTAAATATGCACACTTTTGACTACAATCCATAATTGACGATATTCAGTGAAGCTTGCATATAACTGCCTGCCTGAGTTTTGTTGAGGTGGAACAAAACTGGATGGAGCGGCCCCCTCATAATTCTCTATCTAGGAAAAAACCCTATATAACGGACAGTGTACCATAACCCAGGTCACATTTATATTGAGGAGGATAACTTGGCTTCTTCAACATTGTACCACTTAGAATGTTCTAAACATTCTTGTAGGTGTTCTTCAAAGCTGGTCTGTTGGGTACTCTTGAGGAGATGAGAGATGAGAAACTAGCAAGTCTGGTTACCATGACTCAAGCTTTGTGCCGTGGATACGTCATGAGGAAGGAGTTTGTCAAAATGATGGAGAGGAGGTACAATCTACTTACAAAACTGTCTGGAACACAACTGTTTAGTACCACAGATTGATAATGACTGATTTACTGATTACAATTTACACAGAGAATCAATTTATTCCATCCAATACAACATCCGCTCATTCATGAATGTCAAACATTGGCCATGGATGAAGCTCTACTTCAAGATCAAGCCTCTTCTGAAGAGTGCAGAGACTGAGAAAGAAATGGCAGCCATGAAGGAGAACTATGAAAAAATGAAGGAGGACTTAACAAAGGCATTAGCTAAAAAGAAGGAGCTTGAGGAGAAAATGGTGTCACTTCTTCAAGAGAAAAACGACCTTCAGCTGCAAGTAACAGCTGTGAGTATTTCAGCACTTATTGATCCTAATATGGATCCTATAGCTATGAACATAAGTCATTAACTACATCCATGTCAATGAACAGGAATCTGAAAACCTCTCTGATGCTGAGGAGAGATGTGAAGGACTCATCAAAAGCAAGATCCAGCTCGAAGCCAAGCTCAAAGAGACAAATGAGAGACTGGAGGATGAGGAGGAAATCAATGCTGAACTGACTGCCAAGAAGAGGAAACTGGAGGATGAATGCTCCGAGCTGAAGAAAGACATTGATGACCTGGAGCTCACCTTGGCAAAAGTGGAGAAGGAGAAACATGCAACAGAAAACAAAGTCAGTATTTTTTGACATCGTCAAACCGCTGACTGTGATTCAGGCTCTTGAGAATGAAACCAATAATCAATGCGTCCATGTAGGTGAAAAACCTGACAGAGGAGATGGCCTCTCAGGATGAGAGCATCGCCAAGTTGACCAAAGAGAAGAAAGCCCTCCAAGAGGCACACCAGCAGACTCTTGATGACCTTCAGGCAGAGGAAGACAAAGTCAACACTCTGACTAAATCTAAGACAAAGCTTGAGCAGCAAGTGGATGATGTAAGATGTTTGGCATGAGAATGAGACAATCAATCAAAGTGAAATTAATTTTGTTGTTATCTACCAGATTTTAATGCTCTGGTTTCTATCACATAGCTTGAGGGCTCACTGGAGCAAGAGAAGAAACTCCGTATGGACCTTGAGAGAGCCAAGAGAAAGCTTGAGGGTGATCTGAAACTGGCCCAGGAGTCCATAATGGACCTGGAGAATGACAAACAGCAATCAGATGAGAAGATAAAAAAGTGAGTGGATGTCAACCTTCCCACGATTACACATTTTACAAAAAAAATATTTTACACATTTTACAAAACACTTCTTTCAAAACAGGAAGGACTTTGAGATAAGTCAACTTCTCAGCAAGATTGAGGATGAACAGTCTTTGGGAGCACAGCTTCAGAAAAAGATCAAAGAACTTCAGGTAATGCTGAACATAATCTCTTCTATGTGAAAATGTGAAGTTAATGGCAAATCCACATTACAAACATCACAAAAGATTATTATTTTTTTCAATTAGGCCCGTATAGAGGAACTAGAAGAGGAAATTGAGGCAGAGCGAGCTGCTCGTGCTAAAGTGGAGAAGCAGAGAGCTGATCTCTCCAGGGAACTTGAAGAGATCAGCGAGAGGCTTGAGGAAGCTGGTGGTGCCACTGCTGCCCAGATTGAGATGAACAAGAAGCGTGAAGCTGAATTCCAGAAGTTGCGTCGTGATCTGGAAGAGTCTACCTTGCAGCATGAAGCTACAGCTGCAGCTCTCCGAAAGAAGCAGGCAGACAGTGTGGCTGAACTCGGAGAACAGATCGACAACCTCCAGCGGGTCAAGCAGAAGCTGGAGAAGGAGAAGAGTGAATACAAGATGGAGATTGATGACTTGACAAGCAACATGGAGGCTGTGGCTAAAGCAAAGGTAATTTCATTAGAGAGTCATTAAATATAAACGCATCTTTACAAACATCTGCATATAACCCTGTACATTTTAGCTAATTTAGAGAAGATGTGCCGTACCCTGGAAGACCAGCTGAGTGAAATCAAGACCAAGAGTGATGAAAATGTTCGTCAGCTGAATGACATGAATGCACAACGTGCAAGACTTCAGACTGAAAATGGTAAGGCATGGAAAATAAGGTACACATGTAAAAACCTTAAAAATTTATTTAAAAGTTTCACTGTTATTAAATTTCATAGTAATATTTCTAATGTGATTTCAGGTGAATTTAGCCGCCAACTGGAAGAGAAAGAAGCACTTGTTTCACAGCTAACTAGAGGAAAACAGGCTTATACACAGCAAATTGAGGAACTCAAAAGACATATTGAGGAAGAAGTAAAGGTAGAGTTATACAAAATTGAGTTAATTAATTTTGAAAATTAAGTTTTGATAATCTAAGTAATTGTAAAGATTGGAATTTTGGAAAACTCAAAATATACTGCCTTACAGGCCAAGAATGCTCTGGCCCATGCGGTTCAGTCTGCACGTCATGACTGTGACTTGCTCAGAGAGCAGTATGAGGAGGAGCAGGAGGCCAAAGCTGAACTCCAGCGTGGAATGTCTAAGGCGAACAGTGAGGTGGCTCAGTGGAGAACCAAATATGAGACTGATGCCATCCAACGCACTGAGGAGCTTGAGGAAGCCAAGTAAATACAGCAAAGAACAATGTCTCCAGCACCCTACATTTAATATCACAAATGTTAGTAAGATTTCATCATTTCATTTCACTTTCTTCAGGAAAAAACTTGCCCAGCGTCTGCAGGATGCTGAAGAATCCATTGAAGCGGTGAACTCCAAGTGTGCCTCTCTGGAAAAGACCAAACAGAGACTTCAGGGTGAAGTAGAGGACCTCATGATTGATGTGGAGAGGGCAAATTCATTGGCTGCCAACCTTGACAAGAAGCAGAGAAACTTTGACAAGGTGAGAAGGACGTGGACAATCTTTAAATCTAAACCTTGAGCCATGGACTTGGCTAAATAACAATGTCTTTTTCTCCAGGTCCTAGCAGAGTGGAAACAGAAGTATGAGGAAAGCCAGGCTGAACTTGAAGGTGCTCAGAAAGAAGCTCGTTCTCTCAGCACTGAGCTGTTCAAGATGAAGAACTCCTATGAAGAAGCTCTTGACCACCTCGAGACCCTGAAGAGGGAGAACAAGAATCTGCAACGTAAATACCACTTTTATTTGTACACCAAGCATGTAAGAAAAGAGATGGATTAAAACAGAACATTACAATTCTGCTTTTAAAACTTTTTAGAGGAGATTTCTGACCTAACTGAGCAGCTTGGAGAGACTTGAAAGAGCATTCATGAGTTAGAAAAAGCCAAGAAGACAGTGGAGGAGTCTGAGAAATCAGAGATCCAGACTGCACTTGAAGAAGCCGAGGTGCCATTCTTTTGCTAAAATATGAGCATTATGACAACATTGCTTTTAATAATATTAAAACATTGAATATGGAGTGGAATTAAATCCTGAAATGAAAAACGTAATTTCTGCTTTTTTGTGTTTTTTTTATTATTATTCAAAAATGTATGTATTACAAAATGTAAAAAAACTCAAATTTAATTCAGAATTAAGTCAAAATAATAATTTTTTGTAGGGCACCCTGGAACATGAAGAGTCCAAGATTCTTCGTGTGCAGCTGGAGCTGAACCAGGTGAAGAGTGAGATTGACAGGAAGCTTGCTGAGAAGGACGAGGAGATGGAACAGATCAAGAGAAACAGCCAAAGAGTGATCGTGAGTGAGCGCACTCTGGACTCTGAGGTCAGGAGCAGAAATGATGCCCTGAGAGTCAAAAAGAAGATGGAGGGAGATCTGAATGAGATGGAGATCCAGCTGAGTCATGCCAACCGCCAGGCTGCTGAAGCCCAGAAACA
Source organism: Cyprinus carpio (assembly GCF_018340385.1). NCBI lineage: Eukaryota > Metazoa > Chordata > Actinopteri > Cypriniformes > Cyprinidae > Cyprinus > Cyprinus carpio. The sequence goes on along the minus strand of NC_056591.1, from coordinate 23,620,292 downwards.
GCTCAGGAACGTTCAAGGCCAACTCAAGGTATCTTTCTGTAGAATGAGGAACTGGAAACACACATTTAGGTGAATATGATACATGAATTAAATGAATCAAACATACAACTAATAAATAAAATAAACAATGCAACAGGATGCCCAACTGCACCTTGATGAAGCTGTCAGAGGACAGGAGGACATGAAGGAGCATGTGGCCATGGTGGAGCGCAGGAATAACCTGATGCAAGCAGAGATTGAGGAGCTGAGAGCTGCACTGGAGCAAACAGAGAGAGGCCGCAAAGTGGCGGAGCAGGAGCTGGTGGATGCCAGCGAGCGTGTGGGACTGCTGCACTCACAAGTACAGAAAAAATATACTTGGAGCAAAATTCATGTTACATGATTACAGAGTTTTAGTTAAATGTACACTAAACTACCTGCTTAAATCCCACAGAATACAAGTCTTATTAACACTAAGAAGAAGCTTGAGGCTGATCTGGTCCAGGTTCAAGGTGAGGTGGACGATGCAGTCCAGGAGGCCAGAAATGCAGAGGAGAAGGCCAAGAAGGCTATCACTGATGTGAGCGCTTACATTCTGTTGCTCTATTCTAAATTAAACAGTTATTTGACTTTGTTTATCTGCGTGTGGTAACAAAGCGAATCTTCATGGAAGGCATTTCTGTCTATATTGGTTAGTTCATTTGAATTGGCTTATATTTCAGGCTGCTATGATGGCTGAGGAGCTGAAGAAGGAGCAGGACACCAGTGCTCATCTGGAGAGGATGAAGAAGAACCTGGAGGTGACTGTCAAAGACCTGCAGCACCGTCTGGATGAGGCTGAGAGTCTGGCCATGAAGGGTGGAAAGAAACAGCTCCAGAAACTGGAGTCCAGGGTAAATTACAAGCTAAATACAGTCTTAGATGAACTGGCTATGGTAGAGATTTGACAGGTGATAACAATAGCCCCTTTCTCACATACAGACTTTACTAGAAAATTACAGATAAATTACCATTAAGAGATCTTCTGTGAACAGACTGGCAAAACATACTGGTATGTTTGCGCATTTTTGAATTTTCCAGTAAAGTCGTTCTGGTAAATTTTACAGCAATTACTCTTATTACTGTGTGAAAGGGGCTAATGACTCTCTACTGAAGTGCGTGAATTGGAGGCTGAAGTTGAAGCTGAACAGAGACGTGGTGCAGATGCTGTGAAAGGAGTTCGCAAATATGAAAGGAGAGTGAAGGAGCTCACTTACCAGGTAAAACTACACTGGATTTAGAAATGTACCACCTTTCTTAATAATATACATAGTTTGACTAAGACCATGAACAACATTTACACCCAAAGACTGAGGAAGACAAGAAGAACGTGACCCGACTGCAGGATCTGGTAGACAAACTGCAGCTGAAAGTGAAGGCCTACAAGCGCCAGGCTGAAGAAGCTGTAAGTCTAATGTCGTTTTTTTGTCTTAAGTGTGAGGTTTTGATATTTTCTATTCAATACATTCAGTGCCATGAGTGCAATGCTCTGAAAGGGGTTGGATATCTTGTGTCATCATAACAGGAGGAGCAGGCCAACACTCACCTGTCCAGGTACAGGAAGGTGCAGCACGAGCTGGAGGAGGCTCAGGAGCGTGCTGACATCGCTGAGTCCCAGGTCAACAAGCTGAGAGCCAAGAGCCGTGACGCTGGGAAGGTAACAAAGGCACATAGTAGTTTTAAAATGAGACATTTAATGCTTGATGTTGTCGAGCTGTACTCTGCAAAGCTAGAGTTTATATGTAACATGTTAAAATATTTTTCAACAAAATTGTTATTCTCTGCATTTTCAAGAGTAAGGATGAAGAATGAAGAGAAGATACCACACCCTACAAGCAAGCATATAATATGACTGTGCTGGGTTTTCATGTGTGTCCAATAAAATGACATACAATCTCTATGCTGTCCTCTTTTTTTGATGTCCACCATATGAAACTTCTTTTAAACTTTTATAGTATCCATTCACCTGACACTTTTATTCAAAAAGGCTTAGCTATTTATCATTAGAACCAACAATATTGCAGTACAAAATGAGAAGTTTCAAAAGTAAGATACATTATCTTATTTTAAGGCATTAATGTAAAGCAGAAACAAAAGTGAAAGAAAGCAAGATTTTCCGGTGTTGTGGACGGTAGTTAATTACAGACCGATCTCAAATTTCCCTTTTCTGTCAAAAATACTAGAAAAGGCAGTATCATCTCAACTATGTTCCTTAGAGAGAAATGGTATCTGTGAGGATTTCCAGACAGGATTTAGACCGTATCAGAATTACAAATTACCTGCTCTTATCATTTGATTGTTGTTGTATCTCTTTATTAGTCCTACTGGATCTTAGACATTATCAACCACAACATTCTTTTGAATAGACTACAATATTATGTTGGCATTAGTGGAACTGCATTGGTATGGTTCAAATCTTACTTATCTGACTGTCATCAATTCGTACCAGTGAATGACGAGGTATCATATTGATCACAAGTACAGTATAGAGTACCACAAGGCTCAGTACTAGGAGCATTACTTTTCAGACTTTACATTTTACCCTTGGGAGATAGCAACAGGAAACACAGTGTTAGCTTCCACTGCTATGCTGATGATACTCAGCTCTATATTTCTTTGTAGCCCGATGAAACAAACCCATTCGCAAAATTCACGGAATGCATGGTTGATATAAAAAAAAACTGGATGACTAGTAATTTCCTACTAATAAAAAAAAAAAAGAAACTGAAAAAGGTATTGGACCAAAAATAACCTACTAACAATGTCTAACACTTGATGTTAATTCTTCGACATCAGTTAGGAACCTAGGCGTTCTACTTGATAGCAATCTTTCATTTGAAAACTATGTTTCTAATGTTTGTAAGATCATATTTCTCCATCTTTAGCTTACTAAACAAACTCCAGCTGGTCCAACATGCAGCAGCTAGAGTTCTTACTAGAACCAGGATTTATGACCATATTAGCCCGGTTCTGTCAACTCTGCACTGGCTCCCAGTGAGTTAAATACATTTTAAAATCTTGCTAATTACTTATAAAGTCATGAATGGTTTAGCTCCTCAATACTATAGCGAGCTCTTATCGCATTATAGTCCTTCACATCCACTGCTATCTCAAAACTCTGGCCATTTGATAATACCTAAAATATCAAAATCAACTGCGGGTGGCAGATCCTTTTCTTATTTAGTGCCCAAACTTAAGAACAATCTACCTAGCGTTGTTCGGGAGGCAGACACACTCAGTTTGCCACTTTCCACTTACCTTGAAGCAGAATTTCCATTCATCTCGGATCTCTGTCATTAACAAGGCATCTTCAGTACAGCCACGGAATGACTGTTGACTGGATATTTTGGTATCATTCAGAAAGTTGCTCCACAACTTTCACAGCCTACCAATGTAGCATGTTTTAGTTGCTTGTATTCTGACTTGACTATTTTACTTGTACGAAGATTGTATTTTACTCTGAAAATACTTCACTGCATATGTATTCTGACTTGATCAAAAACTTTGATCTTTCATTAACACTTTACCTTGTACAGTGCTCAGAGAGATAACAGCTGTCACGTTCAGGATTCTGAAAAAAACAACGGTAAATAAACAAACACAACAAAAAAAAGAGTATTGCATGATGTTGTTTTTTCTCTACATAGGTTAGACTACATATGTCAATATATAATTTCAGAAATAGACACAATAATTTGTGCATTTAGAACAAATGTGGTATAATTGCAAACCATACCATATTCACATAGAAATGCATTTAAGCTTTATTCACTGTGATCTGAACCATTTGGCCAAAAATCTTGACATCTAAACAAGCAACAATCTGGAGCAAGTCATATACTCTTCATTACTGTTATTAAAGGCAAACAGGATATTGAAAATCAATGTACTTACAGAGAGATCTTGGTGGAGTGATGATAGGTCAGGTAAGTCTTCACTGTGGCCTGAATGAGTGCTCTAACCCTCATAAAAAAGAAAAGGAAAGGACGTGACGTCCAGAATTTGTGCTCTGCATTTCACCCACGCAAGTGTGCACATACAGCAGTGAATAGTGAACAAACACACACCTGGGGAGTCGTTGAATGTTCGGTTCTTGCTCAAGGGTCTCACCTCAGTCATGGTATTGAGGGTGGAAGAAAGCACTGGTCATTCACTCCCTCCACCTACAATCCCTGCCGGTACCGAGACTCAAACCCATGACCATGGGTTACAAGTCCGACACTCTAACCATTAGATCCCACACTGCCCCCCAGTACTAACAGAAGAACTCACTGTGCTATATTTAATGTTTTCTCCATATAAGAACATGCTGTTTATAACTTTGAGAGTCATAATATCACTATGAAACATGATTAGTATTGCAGTGACCACTGAGCTTTAATTGTCCAATAAAAAATCTGCCAGAGATATTATTTTCCATTTGGAAAATCTCTGGTAATAAATCTTCTAGGTTTTAATGGTCCTGCTAGCCAAACTTTTCAAATTAGTCAAGAAGAAAATCTCTTCTCACATGCCTGAGATTGAACTAAATAATTACATACAGCAAGCTTTTCTTGATTCTGTAAAAGATTTAAACTAATATGTGCGAAAAGTTGACATTATATGCAAACACTGTTATGTGACTTTATGTGACTTTGAAGAGGAAATGGTTTCTCAAAAAAACAAATGCTGAAACATGCTGAAAACAGGAAAGGTCATAATTGTGTATGACATCAGGTGATCAAGTGGTTACCCCAAAAAGCAAGTTGTATATAACTTTTTTTTAAAAGTAAAAGCTTTGAGTCATCAGCTTTTGTTGGATTTGCTGTCACTCCTGAAACTGAAAACCAGTGACAGCTGACTGCTTCTCCACATCCAAACCAAGTTCCTCCTCTGTGCCAAGTTCCATTAATTTTAAAGATGCAACATTGAAATAAGACTTGACATCAAATTAAACTCTGCAAATAAGCAAGTTCACATAAGAAAACCTACATTTAAACAACATACAGCCTACATAAAGTATGGATTGTAAAACTGTTTTAAACCATGAAAGTACATAATCCAAAAGTCTATGAGTATGCTATTTCTTTAACATGAAAACATCTCAATATGATGAAAAAATTGTGTAGAAAATTGTTTTTAGATGAAGTAAATGATAATAACAACTAAAAACCTTGCATCTTATAGCAAGCCAAAAAAATGAATGGCAACTTGCTGTCTTTCTATTTTCCACTAGGACAGAGTTACATTACCATAAAACCAAGCAGAATTACATGACCAAATCAAGCTGCCAGTTTTGCTGACTGTCCAGTAACAACACTATATAAATGACAGCCTCTGATTGTAGCACAGTGGCCCATCGAAGGTGGGTAAGATATTTGTTTGTAGTTTCAGAAAACTAAAATTATTGTGTCTATTTCTGAAATTATATATTGACATATGTAGTCTAACCTATGTAGAGAAAAAACATCATGCAATACTCTTTTTTTTGTTTGTTTGTTTATTTACCGTTGTTGTTTTCAGAATCCTGAACGTGACAGCTGTTATTTCTCTCTGAGCACTGTACAAGGTAAAGTGTTAATGAAAGATTCAATATTTTGACTTGCAAAAAAAATGATGATGACAATGCATGTAATCTTTTGGGAAGTTTAATAATTGGAATTAATGAATTAATTAACATTTTCATGTAAAATAAATTAAAGTTAGAGTCGTGGTTAAAGGTAGTTAAAGGTTAGGCCGAAAAATAAAATGAAACATTCAACTAAAGTTAAAAAGTGAACCAAATTAAGTTTGTCAGTATTGTGATGTCAGTTTCTGCTCCACAGTAAAGTGCCATCATGGGAGATGGTGAAATGGAGTGTTTCGGGCCCGGCGGCCATTTACCTCCCGGAAAACAGAAAAAGAGAGAATCGAGGCTCAGAACACCCCACTTTGATGCCAAAACAGCGTTCTTTGTGGTAGATGCAGATGAGATGTACCTGAAGGGTACTCTTGTTAGTAAAGAGGGTGGCAAAGCTACTGTCAAAACTCACAGTGGGAAAGTAAGTATCATGGTATCAAGTATCATATCATATAAAAAACTATTTCATATGTTACTGTGCTTGAGTCCTCCAGTAAAATATTTTGCAAATATTTGTACAAAAAGTCTCATCCTTCTTCTGATTACTAATTAATGTCCAATACAGACTGTCACGGTAAAAGAAGATGAAATCTTCCCCATGAATCCTCCCAAGTTTGACAAAATTGAGGACATGGCCATGATGACCCACCTCAATGAACCTTGTGTGCTGTATAACCTCAAAGAGCGTTACGCAGCATGTATGATCTATGTAAGTCTAAGAAAATCATGTTTTATTTCCTAGTTTGGGACGGCAGCATTGTAAAACTGGACTATCTATCTCTGTTTCAGACCTACTCTGGCTTGTTCTGCGTCACTGTCAATCCATACAAGTGGCTCCAGTGTACGACGCAGTTGTTGTGGCTGGATACAGAGGCAAAAAGAGGATTGAAGCCCCACCTCACATCTTTCTCCATCTCTGACAACGCCTACCAGTTCATGCTCACTGGTAAAGTGGATTCTGGAAGTGTGTCAATACACGAGCATTAAAAAGATGCACTTTGACACTAAAAGAAAAAAGAAAAATGCACTTTACAATAACTACTATGAAGTAGTAGTGTATAATTCATTGCCTATAAATTGTATAAATTGTGACGATGTTAACATAAATAAGGTAAATGCAAACAGTATGTATGCCATTTTATTTAATTTACTGTGCAAAAAATAAAAATGTTTACTAAGTATAAAAGAGGACTGATAATGTTTTATGCTCAATTTTTTGTATGTTTAGTGAACAACTAGCTAGTAAACCATACCTTGCTGAGGTTTTCAACTGATGCAAATCCTTTCATAAAGTTCAAGAATACATTAATTTAGTTATTTATAGGAACCATTATTCTGCATTATTCTAGTAAAGTCATCTTTATTTTTATAGTGCTTTATGCAATACAGATTGCTTAAAAGTAGCTTGACAGAGTTAACCAGGAATAATGTAGAATCAATGTAAATGTATGGCTTATCATCTGAAAAATGTTAGTAGCAGCAACTTTACATGGCTGCTTAATCTAACGTTAACCTAGAGAAATGTGCGTTTTTGAAGTGCTCACTGCAGGACAGATGGAGGCGCTCTTAAAATACTCCCTCTTTTTGGTCATACAGATAAGAGTAATACTTTCAAACCTGTAAAGACTCATTTGTGTGCACTCACAATAACAACAAAACAATTTTCCTAAAATAATGAAAGCAAACAAGATGCGCTTTCTGCCATCTTGGTCTCTGTGAAATTGAGCACATCCAAAAAAAAAAACAATTAAAGAAACTCTGGTGTATACTTGAAAATTCAAATGGAAAACAAGTATTCTCAGATTATGTAATCCATATGAAACATGCATAAAGGCGCATACACTGCTGCAGAGATGACGAGGTCAGTGTTGCCTAATTCATCCCTTAAACTGAAAGCAAAGAAAGCAGTCGTTTTTCAATAACTTATAAAAATGTTAATGCAGCTCTCTTACTGTTTTTCTCTGGCACATTCTTGATCATTACTTCTGCCAGTGTGCTGTGGTAAGCTTTATGTGCGCGCTTAAGCACTTAATAGGCAATGTAGGAAATTAAAGTCTCATTATTATATTTAAATGATTTGTTAATAAATGTGCGATTAGTTGACTAATGCCTTAAAATGAATGACTACTAGTTTGAACAGAAAAATCTTTAGTGGAGGTCATCTCTACTAAAAATACTTTACAAACACTTACTTTCAAGTTAATATAGAGTGCAACCTATTAAACCTATTCTGCAAACCCTGATAACATCCCACGGTTTATTTTCAGATCGTGAGAACCAGTCTGTCCTGATTACGTGAGTAAATACTGCTCTGATGGAATAAGCTAAAGCTTTTCAATTATATACATAAATTTATTGAAAATGTGTATGACTAAAACATGATCTTGTATCAATCTCCAGTGGAGAATCTGGTGCAGGGAAGACTGTGAACACAAAACGTGTCATTCAGTACTTTGCAACTGTTGGTGCGATGTCTGGACCGAAGAAGCCAGAGCCCAGTCCCTGGAAAAATGCAGGTTAGTAAATACCTATTCTAGACGGTGTTATTGATTACAGTATTTGTGCTTCACCTCATATCTACTAACTACTGCCCATCAATTACATTAGGGATCACTGGAGGACCAAATCGTGGCAGCCAACCCTCTGCTGGAAGCTTATGGTAATGCCAAGACTGTGAGGAACGACAACTCCTCTCGTTTTGTAAGTTGCACTTATGAATCATTATAACATTGTACAACATCAGTCACACTTTTAAAACTGCTAAACAGTTGAGCTTTTGTAAATGATTTCAACCTCTGTAGGGTAAATTTCATCAGATTCACTTTGGCACCACTGGAAAACTGGCCTCAGCTGATATTGAAACTTGTGAGTCTATACTGTTTTAAGCCAAATATTTTTATTTTGGAGACTAACAACAACAAATAATCAATTGAACTCAATTGAACTTTTTTCAACCACTTTTTACAGATCTGCTGAAAGTCCAGAGTAACATTCCAGCTGTCTGCTGAGAGGAGTTCCACATCTTCTACCAGCTCATGACTGGACACAAGCCAGAGCTGCTCGGTGAGAAATCTACAGGATTGTGTGTTTCAGTTATTTCCTTAGTTTGAGAGCACTGTTAACATGCTGCACATCAACTCTTTATAGAGGCCCTGCTCATCACCCCACCAAACCCTTATGACTATCCAATGATCAGCCAGGGTGAAATCACTGTCAGAGTATCAATGATGTGGAAGAGTTCATTGCCACAGATGTATGTGGGACAACTCAGTTTTTATTATTATTACTATTGTTATATTCAGATTACAAGCAATGTATCTGGCATTAAATTAAAAGAGAAGAACAACAGCATGAACTGGTGTAAATACTGCATGACATGCAATATAAAACTGCATATAAATGCACTCTCATTTTATTTGGTCTGTGTAAAAAGTAAAAACAGACTGCCATTGACATTCTGGGCTTCACTGCTGATGAGAAAATCAGCATCTACAAGCTGACAGGTGCTGTGATGCATCATGTTAAACATGAAGTTCAAACAGAAGCAAGAGAGGAGCAGGCTGTGACCTGACGTGCACTGAGGGTAGGGTGTATTTACAAACACAAAATTAGAATGCAAACATTTGACTTCATTAGTGAAAGTAATGCATAAAACTGTTCTTTCCTCAGTGGCTGATAAAATTGCTTACCTCTTGGGCCTTAACTCTGCTGACATGCTGAAAGCTCTGTGCTTCCTTCCCCAGAGTGAAGGTCGGGAATGAGATGGTGACCAAAGGCCAGACAGTACCACAGGTGATAACTTACCTTATCAATAGATTAAAAAACCTAGAAATGTCCCATAGATATTCAGAAAAACATTAAAATAAAAAGTCTAATATCAATTTACAACTGACCTTTTGAATTTCTCAGTGAACAACGCAGTCTCATCTCTCTGCAAGTCTATCTATGAGAAAATGTTTTTTTGTGGATGGTCGTCCGTATCACATGAGATGTTGGACACCAAGCAGCCTAGACGTTCTTTTCTTCATTGGTGGGCTGGACAGGTCGCTGGATTTGAGATCTTTGATGTGAGTATCATCATTAATGTCTCTGAAAGAATTAAGATATGAAAGATAACAGTCAGCAGTAAGAACTTGCCTCTCTGTTTTATTATCATTTCAACAGCTTGGAGCAGCTTTGCATCAACTTCACAAATGAGAAACTGCAACAGTTCTTCACACCACCACATGTTTGTTCTGGAGCAAGAGGAGTACAACGAAAGAAGGCATTGAATGGGAGTTCATTGACTTTGGTTATGGACTTGGCTGCCTGCATTGAGCCCTCATTGAGAAGGTAAGAGGATATTCTGTAAATTAAAATGACTGTTCTCATTTGTGTCTGTACTTAAGTGTGACTATTTCTGTCTTCAACATCCAATGGGTATCTTCTCCCATCCTTGAAGCCGGCAAGTGCATGTTCCCCAAGGCAACAGACACAAGCTTCAAAACCAAGCTGCATGAACCAGCATCGGGAAAATGTGCAGCTTTCCAGAAGACCCGAAGCCTACAAAGGTAAGGCAGAGGCCCTCACTTCTCGTCTCTTGGTGCACTACAACGCCGGCACTGTGGACTACTCCATTGTTGGCTGTTTGGACAAGACACAGGATCCCACTGAATGACTCTGTCGTGCAACTCTACCAAAAGTCATCGCTCAAGTGCTGGCCTTCCTGTAATGCCGCTCATGGAGCTGCTGAAGGTAATGAGCATCTGCATTTCCTGAATTTCTTCTTATATTCAATTTTCAATTGACGTTGCAAACAGAGAAGGATAGCTGTATCTTAATGTAGTCACACTAAGTGATCACATATTCTACACTTGCTACCTTCATAAACATTTAAGTATATCTAATGAACGATGATGACAGAGCGTTACTAGCTGTCAATATCAGATATCAATCTATTGAACAGCTTAATATAGCACATAAATCAATAATAACATTTCTTTGCATAAAACAGCTGAGGCGGCGGTGGAAAGAAAGGCAAGAAGAAGGGTGGTTCCTTCCAGACTGTGTCTGCAACTTTTTAGGGTAACATAATTTCTCTCTTTGTTATGCAGGATGTTAACACTTCTCCATTAAAAACTGAACTAATCCTCATAACATTTCCCACAGGAACCTTGGGTAGCTGATGACTAACCTAAGGAGCACTCAAACACCCTCACTTTGTGCGCTGCTTGATTCCTACTGAATCCAGACTCCAGGTAAACTTGAACCCCAAAGAATCGAATTGCATCACAGTTTTGAAAATCTCTCGAACTTAACAATATTTTGCTCGCAGGGTCTGATGGAGAACTTCCTGGGGTTATTCCACCAGCTCAGGTGTAATGGTGTTCTGGAGGGTATCAGAAATCCATAATCTGCAGGAAGGGTTTCGACCCCAGCAGAATCTATGTTGCTCGTATGGTGACTTCCAAGAGAGGTAAGGACACCACACCTGTTTCAGCCTATTACATTAGAGATAATACACCACCTAATCTTAACTATATTTCAAAATTTTTGGCTTCACCAAAAATAAATCTTACTTTTTATGTCTTCTAGGTAGCAAAGTATTAAATGCTAGTGTCATCCCCCTGAGGACAGTTCATTGACAACAAAAAAAGGCCTTCCAGAGAAACTCTTGGGCTCTATTGATGTTGACCACAACCCGATACAAGTTTGACACACCCAAGGTGAGTTACCTAGTAAATATCCCTGCACTCACCAAAACCAAAAAACACTCTAAATTATAAATAAGCATGGCCTATTTCCATTAGTCTAATTCCAATTGAAATTAAATGCTTATATGCTACACCACACATCGGCATCTAAACTTTTGCTGTAGACAAATGTGACCAATCACGGAATGTAGGGACACAAGTGCAGTTCTGGGCCCCTTTTGAGTTATTTCATAGATCCTGAAAGTAAAGTCCAAGCTTTGAGCATTTTCCAACTGATGATGTGCTAACCCAACTACACAAATCTGATAATATTTGGAGAAGTTGTGGCCATTTGATGCTAGGCAACTCACAAGAATAGCACTCAAAAGGGAGGAAACCCTAATGGCCTCTGAAGATTGTGCAGTTCTCACGGCCTGTTCCATCATACCTAGCTGGGAGCAGTGTTACACCTAGGGCCCATTTACATCTCATTTAGATAATCCACAGCCATACGGCCCCTGTAAAGCTCCCCGCCTGTAAAGATGGGCATGGTTGCATAGGAACGACAGAGCGCAACAGTAAGAATCGGGACGTTCGTTTGTATCGGACCTAAGGTCTTCAATGATGGAAAGCAATATATGGAGACACCAGCCGTGAAGGGCGTTCTTGTGAATGAACACAAAACGCACCCACTCTTTGACCAGAAACATTTCAACTTCTTTGCCCTTCGATGTTCAGAAAGTTTTCTAGACTGCTACAAACAATGACTTGAGAGAAATTCAGTCGTCTTCCGGCAGGGACTTTCTCATTGTCCTGCAATTCTTCCTAGAAGGAACCATCGTTCAAAGCTTAGCTTTGGTGCCAGTCAAGTTTTTCCCTTAAGATTTACACAAAAAATCTACGATGGACCCAGCCACTATTGTGGTACTGGACACTTTCCATCCAGCCTCCATGTCAAAAACAACTGTTACAAGTGCGAAAATGTCAAAAAAAAAGACTGTCTCTCATGCAGAGAGTTCTCAATTCTAGCTATGTATAATTTAGAGTCAAAGTTAGATTTTTTTCCCCAATGAAATTACTGAATCAGCTGAATCAAACCGAACCTCATCATTAGTAATTAGGGCGATATATGATGCATACCCAGGCCACATCAGCACGCCATCCGACAGGCTTTCCTCATGGCTTCTTCGCAACAGTTGTAGATTAGATATATATGCCCTTATTATTGATGCCGCTTTCATAGTCGTCTCAGGGTGCTCTTCAGAGATATAGTGATAGACTTGTTCGCTAACCCCATCCGGATGGCGTTGAAGTCCTTCAGGAATATGTTCAGGGAAGGCAGCCACGGTCCAGTTTCGTCTGAGAGAAGTCCCGACTTCAATTATGGTTGGAATTTTTGATAACAGCTAGAGTAGCACAGCTGCATACATAATAAGTAGCCATGCTTCCCTTTGAGGCAGGGGCAACAACAAAGAAACAAAAAGTTTTCTTATCCCAATATGGGGAAATACACACAGGCAATGACATCGATACTGCATGCTAAATCATCTCCGAAAAACAAGCCGATTTCAACCTGAGAATGTAATGCGCCTTAAAGACATACCAATACTTCTATTCCTTAAGAGTGCAGAGGAGTGAAAAAGAAATCAACAATCAGATTCTTGCAGGTAGAACATTTGGAGCAAAATTGAAAGCAAGATTAACAAAGGCATCTTTTCTCAAAGCAGGAGTCTTTCTGAGGATCTAAAACGTGTGTGATCCCCTTGTATCCAGGCAGAACAAAATGATCTTCTAACAGCCAGTAACTGCGGTACAGTAGGCAGCGCTGAGGGCCCACATAAAGATCCCCCCACAGCAGCCGGGGCTAACACTGGAGGAGACATGTCAAAGGCATTAACTATATCCCATGTCATGGCGACCGAGGCATACTCCAAACATATGAGCAATCGAGCGTTAACAGATACTTGTAGGATGAGGATGAAATCAAAATTCTGAACTGACTCCTGCCAAGAAAGAGGAAACTGAGGATCGAAATGCATCCTGAGGCTGAATAAGAGTACATCTATGACCTTTTCGAATCTCTCTGTTCCACACCTTTGAGGAGATGAGAGATGAGAAACTAGCAACGCTCGTTACCATGACTCAGGCCTTTGTGCCGTGGATACGTCATGAGAGGGAAGGAGTTTGTCAAAATGATGGAAAGGAGGTACAATCTACTTACAAAACTGTTTGGAACACAACTGTTTTAGTACCACAGAGTGATAATGACTGATTTACTGATTACAATTTACACAGAGAATCAATTTATTCCATCCAATACAACATCCGTTCATTCATTTAATTCAAGTACATTGGCCATTGCTATGAAGCTCTACCCCTCAAGATCAAGCCTCTTCTGAAGAGTGCAGAAACTGAGAAAGAAATGGCAGCCATGAAGGAAAACTAATGAAAAAGGAAGAGGATTTTTTGACAAGGCATTAGCTAAAAAGAAGGACCGCTTGAGGAGGTGTCACTTATTCAAGAGAAAAAACGACCCTTCAGCTGCAGAACAGCTGTGAGTATGTCAGCACTTATTTGATCCTAATATGGGATCCTAAACTGGCCCATGGAGGTCAAATAGGACCGGGTAGAAAGTGAAAACAGCAATGCAGAGAAATGTGGGAACCAAAAAGTGTGAGTGGCCTCAGATTTTTGAACTTGTAAATAAAGACACAAGTAGATATTTGGCTACTTTAACCAACATCACTTAAAAACAGGAAGGACTTTGAGATAATTCAGTTTTCGCAGCAAGCTTTGATCGTCTTCTGAAGCTTTGCTCCACCAAAGACTGTTCCTCCGTCAAAGGAACTCAGGTGAGCACTATCCGCTATCTTTCTGATAAGTGAATGGTGAAGTGGTGTCATCGCTTGAAAAATCCACATTACAAATATCAGTAAAGAATATTTTCTCATTTAGGGCCCGTATCGATGGAGCTGGAAGAGGATAATTGATGCAGAGGAGCGATCTGACTCGTGCCAAATGGAGAAGCATTTGAGAGCTGATCTTCGTTTCCCAGGGAACGTGAAAGAGATCAGCGAGAGGGCTTTAGGAAGCTGGGGTGGTGCCACTGAGTGGACTGCTCAGTTGAGAGAGAAAAGGGCAAGAACACGAATCTGAGGGGGGGGCGGGGGGGGGGGGATCTGTAGGGGTCGACCTGGTGCGGGGGGGCTGAGGGAGGCTTCTCTCGTACTGGAAGAGTCCTACCTTCAGCATGAACCTGCAACTCTGGAGAACCAGATCGACAACCTCTCAAGCTGTTCAAGCAAACTGGAGAAGAGAAGAGTTTTGGGAAATACACGATGTAGATTAGACGGTGATATTGATCATCGCAACGATGAGGCTGTTGCTAAACAAATTGTATATACATAATGATCAGGTGGGGTTGGGACGTTTCATATGAGACTGCCGTTCAAACGTATCTCTTTACTCACCATATTCATAATAATCCTCTCACTCTCTTTTAGCTAATTTAGCGGAAGATGGTGCGCTTCTTGGAAGACAGCAGAGTGATATGAAGTGAATAGTCACGGTCCAAGTCGATGAACGACATAAATGCCCTCCCCCCAGACTTCAAGGAAGGTGAAAATGGATAAGCCTGGCAGTAAGTCTAAGCACATGGGAAAAAACCTAAACAAACAATGGAGTAAAAAGATTTCTGTGTTATTAATTTCAAAGTAATATTTCTACCTGTGATTTCAAGGTGAATTTAGCCGCCAACTGGAAGAGAAAGGAAGCACTTGTTTCACAGCTAGACTAGTAGAAAAACAGGCTTTTATACACGCGCAAATTGAGGATAACTCAAAAGGCATATTGAGGAAGAGTAAAGGTAGGGAGTTATACAAAATTAATGAGTTATTATTTTGAAAATTAAGTTTTGATAATCTAAGTAATTGTATGATTGTAAACATTTTGGGGCTTTCAGAGAATATACTGCCTTAGCAGGCAAAGAATGCTCTGGACCATTGCGGTTCAGTCTGCACGTCATGACTGTGACTTGCTCAGAGAGCAGTATGAGGGAGGAGCAGCAGGCCAAGCTGAACTCCAGCGTGGAATTGTCTAAGGCCAACAGTGAGGTGGCTCAGTGGAGAACCAAATATGAGACTGAGGCCATCCAGCGCACTGAAAGGAGCCGAGCTTGAGGAAGCCAAAAGTAAATACAGCAAAAGATCAAAGTGTCTCAGCACCCTACATTTAATATCACAAATATTAGTTTGATTTCATCATTTCATACCACTTTCTTCAGGAAAAAACTTGCCCAGCGTCTGCAGGATGCTGAAGAAGTCCCCCTTGAGCGCGGTGAACTCAAGTGTGCCTCTCTGGGAAAAGACCAAAGCAGAGACTGCAAGGTGAAGTAGAGGACCTCATGATTTGATGTGGAGAGGGCAAATTCATTGGCTGCCAACCTTGACAGAAGCAGAGAAACTTTTGACAAGGTGAGAATGATGTGGACAATCTTTAAATCTAAATCTTGATCCATTGACTTGGCTAATTAATAATGATTACCTTTTTCTTCAGGTCCTAGCAGAGTGGAAACAGAAGTATGAGGAAAGCCAGGCTGAACTAGAAGGTGCACAGAAAGAAGCTCGTTCTCTCAGCACTGAGCTGTTCAAAATGAAGAACTCCTATGAAGAAGCTCTTGACCACCTTGATACCTAGAAGAGGGAGAACAAGAATCTGCAACGTAAATGCCAATTTTTTTAAAACAATTATTAAAAAGAGAAAAGCATTATAACAGTAAGTTTTCAATTCTGATTACAATTCTGCTATTCTTAACCCTTTCAGAGGAAATTTCTGACCTCACTGAGCAGCTTGGAGAGACTGGAAAGAGCATTCATGAGTTAGAGAAAGCCAAGAAGACAGTGGAGTCCTGAGAAATCAGAGAGATCCAGACTGCACTTGAAGAGGCAGAGAGGTGCCATTCCTTTACTACTATCCTATTAACATTACATTGTTGCTTGACTAAATATTAAACAATGTATATGTAGTGGTTTCAAAACATTATTATAGTTATAAAGCTAGTGTCTCTATCTTAAACATCACAATGTGAAATGGCCCCTTACCTCGGCAGGCACATAAATACATATTTTGGACAATTTTTAAATTGTAAGTCAATTATTACTTTTTTTTTTCCCCCTTGCAGACACACAAGGGCCTGAGAGAAGATTCCAAGATTCTTTTGTGCAGAATCTGGAGCTGAAGACCGTGAAGAGGCGTTATTGACAGGATCCTGTGCTGACAGAAGCTGAGAGATAGAACAGATCAAGGGAGGACATCCAAAGAGGTGAATGGATCCATTCAGATCTGATTCTGAGTATCAAGCAGAAACGATGCCCTTAAGTCCCAAAAAAGATGGAGGGGGAGATCTGAATTAGATGAGGTCCAGCTGAGTTGCAACCCCAGTCTGCTGAGGCCCAGAAACATCTCCGTCACGTCCGAGTAACAACTCAAGTATCATCCCTGTAGAATGATGAGTTTGAATGAGTAGTGATAATAATATTGGACACTATATTTGAATAGCTCTTGTTAAAACATGTTTCTTATGCCACAATAACTGCAATAGTTTGGTTGGCAGGCATGCTACAAAAATGTCATCCTTGAGTAAGTTTGGTTCATGCATCAAACATAATAAGACTTAAAAGCCCAGGTGCACACCAATGACGAGCAACTTATACCAATAAATACCGTGTTTACAAGGCACAGACTGAGGAGTTAAAGCGTGCATCGGGGTGGAGTCTAGGGAAGCAGGGGAACATGGAGGGGGGTGTGGAGACAGGGGCACAAAGGTGCGGGCCGCAAAGTTGCGGCGCAGAGCTGTTGTAATCTCCAGCGAACAATTTGTGGCAGCTGAATGCCAGCAAAACAAAAATTGGGAATTGAATGAAATCAAGCATTAAAGGAGCTGTATGCATTTTTTGACTGTACTAAAGCATTTACAACCTGTTATGCAGTAATTTAAGAAAACAGGCGAGATAAACATTTATTCTACTGTGTGTTCAGGTCAGAATGTCTGTTTTTGGTTGGTCTTCCTGTGACTCCACAAACTGCTAATTACACCAATAGTACGACTCCAACACCGTGGTGTTCAGTTGCCAGTAGGTGGAAAACGTTGCCCTATTGGCCACGCCATGGAACTCAGGGAACTTCATGGAAGGCATTGCTTGGCTAGATTGTTGTTCATTTGAGTTGGACTATATTTCAGGCTGCTATGATGGCTGAGGAGCTGAAGAATGGAGCAGGACAATTCAGTGCTCATCTGGAGAGGATGAAGAAGAACCAGGGGTGGAGATGACTGTCAAAGCACCTGCATCACCTTCTGGATGAGGCTGAGAGTCGGGCCATGAAGGGTGGAAAAAGACACCTCCATAACCTCGGGAGTCCATGGTGTATTACAAGCTAAATACAGACTTATGTGAACTGGGCATGGTAGAGTTTTCCACAGATGACAACACTCCCTCTCTCCCGAATGTGCTTGAAGTTGTAGGGCTTGAAGTTGAAGCTGCCAAGACGTGGCCGATGCTGTGCGGATGCGCAAATATACAGGAGAGTGAAGGAGCTTCACCTACCAGGTAAAACTACACTGTATTTAAGACACGTTCATTTCATTTATAATATACATAGTTTAAACTAAGACCATCAACAATACTGTACACCCAAAGACCTGAGGAAGACAAAGAAAAGATGTGATCCGACTGCAGGATTCTGGTATACAAACTGCAGCTGAAAGTGAAGGCCTACAGCGCCAGGCTGAAGAAGCTGTACGTCTAATGTCAAAGGTCTTGAATGTGAATTTTTTGACATTTTCTATTCAACTACATTCCAGGTCCATGAATGCCGCTGCTTGAAAGGGGGTTTGGATGTCTTGTCACTGCTAACTTGGGAGGAGCCTGGCCAACAGGTGCTGTTCACCTGTCCAGGTACAGGAATGTGCAGCATGAGCTCGGATGGGTCTCATTAGGCGCGCTGACATTGCTGAGGTCCCAGGTCAGCCAGCGCTGAAACCAAAGAGCCGGTGAAGCTGGGAAGAGAGTATACAACCCTTACCAAAAAGTAGTATACTTCAAGTTTATTTTATTAAGTATACTTAGAATTAAAGCTCAAGTATATTTAGACTTTTTTTGTAGAGTATAAGCCAAGTACACTTAAAATGTCATTTTATGTATATTTCTGAGGAGTACATAAATCCTATTTCTGAGAAGTACATTCAAAGTAAACAAAAAGCATACTTTACTATTTTTTAGTTTAAAAAGAAGTATACTAATAGCACACTTGAATAAACTTATTTTTCGTAAGGGAACAGATGACAATTATGTAGACAAAAAGTGACTTTTGACACATACAATTTTTAAAACATTTTAAACAAAAAAATCTAATTATATTATTTTGCATTTCAAGACTAAAGATGAAGAATGAAGACAAGAAACTACACCTACAAGCAAGCATATAATATGACTGTCTTGTGCTGAGTTTTCCTGTGTCCATTAAAAAGGCATAATTTTACTTTGATTCTCCATTATTTTTTCCACATTTCCTAATTTTATAATCACATTCTCAATCACTGTTTTAAAAAACAATCCATGAGGCCGCGATGTGGTAAAGAACACAATTGCAAAAGTAACAAAAAAGAACCCAAAACATTATGTGGGTTATCAGATCAGGTGGTCCAACTCACTGGCAAGATGCTTGGCCACGCCATAATTGGTAGTCGTGGTGGGTCCTCATCCACCTCGGACTCCTATCACGTATATGTTGCGCCCGTGCGGCTCGCTCAACTGTCCAAGGCATTGTCCCGCATAGGTGCCTCCTCTGTTGCTCTCAAAGCTATGCTGTTCATAGGTGTCATTACCTGTCACGGCAGAATCAGATATGATCTGAGTTGGGAGAAGTTGATGTTCGGGCCTAAAAGACAAGATGGTTGTCGGGACGCTGCGCGCCTTATAACTTGGGATTGTCACATATTCTTGCAGGGCCTGGTCGCTTCCTGATTCAGCACCACCAACCAGACTTCCGCGCGGAACGGTCCTCCTGGTTTTAAGTGAGTGCAGATTGGGCTGTGAGGGCAACCGCACAGCGGCGCTAATCCCAGTGACTGCTCATAGTCAGAGGAATGCACGGATAGTACACTGTACCCTGCCCAGGTGTTTGTTTAAGATCAAGAGAACATCAGCAATTAATTAAGGGACAGACATGTTGGCTCCAAGACGTGAAGGTCCCAAAAACATCTTGTTCTGGTCAAAAACACTGAGGAAAAATGCAGTATACAGAACAATAGTAAAAATGCAAGGGCGTAGGGTTTGTGTGTGATCATTGGTTGGGACCATAAAACCAGACCCAGACCACCCCAATCATGTTCACATTTATGATAGACCTTTTTCTTGTCATTTCCTCTAAAAGTTAATGAAATATTATTAAATAATCATGTAAAGTTAAATATTAACTATCATTAAATATTATTATGGTAGCCAACATATTCATAATTCATTAACGCAACAGCGTTTTTTATGTTATATGTTTAACAGACACCACAATTTTGTTAACCAACAACAGTTACAGTAGCATCAGAGCACTGGGTGTCTTAATCACACATCACTTTATTTGAATATTAATCGAACTGGACCCAAGATAACTCTACGTTGCGTGTAGTAACAACACAAAATTTCATGGTGGCATCTGATTGACAGATAAGTCACATGCTCTTATTTTATTTTGTGGGTATTTCATAGTACTGAGATCTGCTCTCATCAGTTACTAAATGACCTGCTTTATCATCTGATCATGGTTGTATTTATACTATCAGTGATACGTGAGGGTTAGTGGTTGCATTCAACTCTCATCTACAACAAAGTCTCTTTTAGTGGAACTGAATGGCATTGGTTCAAATTTACTTATTTGACCATCATCAATCATCAGGGAGTGATTGAGAAGGGTTTCATATCTGATCACAAGTACAGAAATGAGTACCACAAGGCCCAGTACTATGATTGTTGCTTTTCACTTTTCATATGTTACCTTTGGGACATTTATTAGGTTGGTGTTAGCATTCACTGTTATGCTCATGATTAACTCAGCTCTATATTTCTTCGTGGCTCAAGTGAAACATACCAATTCACAAAATGGAATGCATAGTTGATATAAAAAACTGTATGAATAGTAATTTCCTACTGCTAAATTCTGAAAAAAGAAAAAAAAAGGTGTTAATTATCGAATGCATAGTTGATATAAAAAACTGTATGAAATTATAAAACGCGACACTTTTTGTTTTTGCCCCATTTTTCATGAGCTGAACTCAAAGATCTAAGACTTTTTCTATGTACACAAAAGGCCTATTTTCTTCAAATATTGTTCACAAATCTGTCTAAAAATCTGTGTTAGTGAGCACTCACCTTTGTCCGAGATAATCCATCCACCTCACAGTTGTGGAATATCAAATTGCTTATTAGACAGCATGATTATAGCACAGGTGTGCCTTAGGCTGGCCACAATAAAGGCCACTCTAAAAATGTGTAGTTTTACTGTATTGGGGAGGTCCAGGGGGCTCCGAAAACCAGTCAATAGCTGGTGTGTGACGACCAGGTTTACCTCCACGCAGTGCAACAAATCTCCTTCGCATAGAGTTGATCAGGTGTTGATTGTGGCCCGTGGAATGTTGGTCCACTACTCTTCAATGGCTGTGCGAAGTTGCTGGATATGGCAGGAACTGGAACATGCTGTCGTATACAACCGATCCAGAGCATCCCAAACATGCTCAAATGGTGACATGTCCGTGTGAGTATTGCTGGCCATGCAAGAATTGGGATGTTTTCAGCTTCCAGGAATTGTGTTCAGATCCTGCTGCAACATGGGGCCGTGCATTATCATGCCGCAACATGAGGTGATGGGTCATGGATGAATGGCACAACAATGGGCCTCACATGCTCTCGTCACGGTATCTCTGTATACGTTCTGAAATGCCATCAATAAAATGCACTTGGTGTTCATTGTCCATAACATAGCGCCTGACCCCATACCATAAACCCCACCAAGCACCAGGGGCCACTCGATCGCACCAACGTTGACCATCAGCACCGACCACAATGCCACACCCACACGACGCCTACACGCAGGTCTGCCATCTGCCCTGTACAGTGAAAACCGGGATTCATCCCGTAAAGAGAAACACCTCTTCCAAAGTGCATCAGACGCCATCGAATGTGAGCATTTGACCACTCAAGCGGTTGCGACGACGAACTGCAGTCAGTTCAAGACCCCGATGAGGACGACGAGGGATGCAGATGAGAGCTTCCCTTAGATGGTTTTCTGACAGTCTTTGTGCAGAATATTCTTGGTTTATTGCAAACCAACTGTTGCAGCAGCATGTCCAAAGTGTGGCTGGTCTCAGCACGTCATCTGGAGTGTGAAGATACTGGATGGGCGTCGCTGGGGATGGTTGGTTACACGTACTGTCATGGATGGTTTGAGGCCCAGTTGGATGTACTGCCAAGTTCTCTGAAACGCCTCTGGAGCGCAAGGCTATGGTAGAGAAAATTTACATTTCAATTCATGATTGACAGGTGGGAGAGAGCGCTGTACATTCACTCCCCCCACTACAATCCCTGGCCAGTACGAGACTCAAACCCGCAACATGTTGGGTTAAGAGTCTGACTCTCTAACCATTAGGCAACATGACCCCACCCCCACCCCACCCCCCCCCCCCCCCCCAAAAAAAAAACAATTGGAGTGGACTGAGCAAGCCCGTCTCCAGCTCCCATGATCCAAAAAATCAATTTCATATGTAGCCCCCGGATAGGGGACGTATCAGATATTAAACTGATAAGAACAGATACTACAAAAAAAGCTGCTTTACAACAGAATTGAATTTGTTTTGGCATTATTGAAACACCATTTTTCCTGTTTAACACAGTAAAGCTGCTTTGACACAATCTTGTATTGTATAAAGCACTATATAAATAAAGGTGACTTGACTTGCTGTATTGTATAAAGCACTATATAAATAAAGGTGACTTGACTTGTTCTTTCCCCATTAAGAATTCTTCGTACAATCACATTTGCTCTGATGGCATCCTCAACTTTAAGGGGTTAGGCAAAATTCAGAATTGGAGAATCAGTTCCCTTTCAAATTCAGCAGTGGAATTTTGATTTTAACTGGCCACATCCAGTTGATCTGGTATTCGATTTGACTAAAAGGAAGAGGAAATTGACAAAATTCAAGGCCCAGGTAATGGATTCTGGAACATGTTCTACCACCCTCGGTACAAAAATTAAGCACTACACTGTCAAAATCATGATTTTTCACAAAGACCATAGTCTTTTCACTTTGCTGGGTCTATCGCTGTTGGTTGGGCATTCACTTAAACATAACCCAGCCCAGCAGACAGAAATAGCATAGAACTTTACATCAAAAAAAATGCAGAACTTGTAAAGAGTATGGCAGTCCGGTAGTAACTGAAGTTTAATTTTTCTTTCACATCGTATGCAATTTGTACTTACATGGATGCCTAGCAAAGCCACAGGATAGTTTTTTCATTTGAACAGCAGAGACACATAGTTTAGCCAAGCATAGAAAAATTACTGCCATTCCTTCCAAACAAGACAAAAATACTTTCAATATAAAATACCTGTCAACCAAGGTTTATAAGATAAAACAAGACTCATGGTAAACAAGACTTACTGATTGTGTTCCCTTCAAGCCTTCACTGTTACCTTTGTATGGATAGTGACCTAAACCTCAATAACAAAACAGCAGCCCTGTGCTGTGCTATTTTTAGGATTTTTCCATATAGCACGGCTGTTATAACTTTTGCGTGAGTCATAATATCACTATGAGGGTCCAGTTTATTTCATCCCATGGACTTAATGAGATTTTAATTGCCCAATTTAAAAAAACCTGTTAGAGATATTATTTTTCATTTGGAGGATAACTGTTACAGTCCATTCCATCGCTGACAATAAATCTTTTAGGTTTTCTGATTTTAATTTTAGCTCCTGCTGGCAAAAGATGGGAGAGAAGTCGTGGAAAAAGCTGAACTGCATGGACAATGACTAACAACAGGAAACAACAAAGTTAGAGTATGGTTTTATCACGAAAAAACACCTTTATTCCCTAGAACCCCGCATGCCTAACTCACACTTCTATGAAGATGTTCAAGGCAGTATCAATGAATGCAAGACCATGAGCTCGTGTGATGCATGACACGTTTAAGCTTTTAAACCATAGGAAGCCACATATGCGTTTTATAAGTCATTAAAAGGTTTAACTAGCATATAAATTATAAGTTACAAGGTCTTGCTGTCACCTGAAACAGAATACTGGTGACACTTTGATTTTGGATCTGAGAGTTTCTCTTCTGAGCCAAGTTCCTTTATTTAAAGATGCTCACACTGGAATAGGACTCAGTGACATTCAAATTTACGAAGACGGCCAGGTATTTGCCATAGAAAAAAACTAGTAATAAGCAAAATTACAGCCAACAAAAGCACAGTGTTGACAAACTTTATGCCATATCTATAACCAAACACCATTGTCTGTGTGCACCATATGAACAGTATTCTCTCATATTGAATGAATGAACCATTATCTTCCTATTTCCCAGTGGCACAGAGGAAAACATCACACCAAGTAAAATAACATGACCACAATCTGGCTGGACTATTCTGCTGAGTGCTCAGTAATGGACACTATATAAATGGCAAGCCCTGACCCCCGAAGAACATACAGTGACCGCCAGGGCAAAGGTGAGAGAAATGCCCATTTTAATTAGTCAGTTTGCTTTTTTAAAAAGAATTAATGTAGAACAACTAAAGTGTCCTTGAATCAAAAGGATATATACTTGCCACCCATAATGGCAGATGCAAATACAATTCTACTAAAAACTACCTCTTGGTCTTTTTGCAGGAATCCATAAATGAATCCATACCGTACTTGACCAGTTTTTTTTTTTTTGGTGGTAGTTTTTGTTTTTTTTTTTTTTTTTTTTTTTTTTCCTCGTGGAGCAGCATAAAAGGTAAACCAATACAAGTAGCTGATTAAAATAGTTGTAATTATTATGACAAGATGTCCAGCTTATAATATGCAACACCTGAGCAGAGTAAAAGGTAAATACTACGAAGCCAGTGTTAAAGTGAATACTTTAACTCCACAGCGAAAGTGCCATCATGGGAGATAGGTGAAATGGAGTGTTTCGGGCCCGGCGGCGCCCGTTTACCTCCGGATAAACAGAAAGAGAGAGAATCGAGGCTCAGTAACACCCCCTTTGATGCTATTTAAAACGGCGTTCTTTGTGGTAGATCCAGACGAGATGTACCTGAAGGGTACTCTTGTCTTTTTTTTAGTAGTAAGAGGGTGGCAAAGCTACTGTCAAAACTCACAGTGGAAAAAGTAAGTATCATGTGACAAAAATCAAAAACATGCTCAGAGGGTTAAAGTTCTTCATGTAAATAGTGTACAAATGTGTGCTACAAAAAAGTCCTAATCAATGTCTCATTACAGACTGGTCACAGTAAAAGAAGATGACAATCTTCCCCATGAATCCTCCCAAGTTTGACAAAATTGAGGACATGGGCCATGATGACCCACCTCAATGAACCTGCTGTGCTTTTTTTAACCTCAAAGAGCGTTACGCAGACATGGATGATCTATGTAAGTCTAAGTAAATCCATGTTTTTATTCTACGTATGGGCCGGCAGCATTGTAAAAACTGGGACGATCTATCGCCGTTTTCAGACCTACTCTGGCCTGTTACTGCGGCACTGTCAATCCATACAAATGGCCCCATCCCAGTGTACGGGGGGGGGGGGGGGGGGGGGGGGGGAGCAGTTGTTGTCGGGCGGATACGGGGGGAGGGGGGGAGGGGGGGGGGGGGAGTTGGCACAAAAAGAGGATTGAAGCTCCACCTCCACATCTTCTCCATCTCCGACAACGCCTCCTACCAGTTCATGCTCACTGACGTAAGGTGAATCGGAACGAAGTGTCAGAAATGAGCCTAATGAAGGACTTTTATGAAATGATAAAATTTTACAATAACTACATTTTATAAAGTATTATGTGTATAGTTCATCTTCTACGGAACTGTTGATTGTGCATTGTTTAAAGCTACGCATATGTAACTTTTATTAGTTCAAAATCAACTTAATTTAAATGAGTACATGATAAATCCATAATGTTTATACAGTTACCAGGAGTCACTTCAATACATCTATAATAGTTTCTTTTCATGTTAAAGCTGTTTAAACAGTTTTTAATGAGAAAAAACTAACATACTTTCTCCATTTGTTCATGTGTATTTACTTCATATCTGTATAAATAAAATGAAGGTCAGGCTCCCTACTAAATGCAGTGGAAGTGCTGCACCGTAACTTGTAGTTTTCTGCTTCTGCTGACTAGGAAAGCCAAAAGTATGGATAATGTAGCCTGGATAGATGCATAAGCCTAATTGCAAATAGATAAAGATTTAAAGTTATATTATTCACTGTTCCAATGAGAAAAAAGAAAGTTCATACAAAAAGCACTAAACCCGTAATTAACAACTTAGCTAGTAAACCATACTTAACCAAAGGTTTTTGTCACCTGATGCAAATGGTGGTAAAGTTCAAGTTCTTGGGGTGCTAAGTTGATAAAGCACCTTGTAGTAACGACATTATTTTAATTATTTTCTGCCCTTGTTAATGCCAACAGCATATAATTTTGGCCAAGGTGGTGTTTTTTGTGAGTGCGTTAGAATTTTATATTGTCAAGCCGTTCTTCCCGGGTAATAACGCCGTATTGTACAGTAGCCTACCCAGTGTCCCCATTGTGAAACCAATCTAATAATGCAATTTTTGAAATTTCAGCGACCATTTAAACATAGAAATGATGCAGTACTTTTCATGCTGTTGTCGTTTATTTTTTTTACCAAATGGCTGCCATTTTCTAAGGTCCCTTGGCCTATAAAGCAAATACATCACGTTTTTCATGGTTTCTGATTTTGGGGCTGCAATATTGAGGCAATTGGATATAAATTATGCAGATATTAATTGTGTGGGTGTGTGTGGTATGAATGTCAGAGTGGGGTTTGTCTGTGTGTTATATAAAAAATAATGGGTGGATGTGTGTGTGTTTAATGTATCTGTTCTGCATATCACAAATCCCAGTGCCTCTGTTTAGCATGTGCCCAACTTTGCTGACATTTAATGCGAAAAAGTTTGGTACTAGCGCCCCCAAACAAAATCTTACAAAAGCCAAATTTTGAGATATCAAAGGGCCAAGTTAGAAACACAACTTGGTTAGATTTATGGCTTTGATATTCCACGGAACTTAGCACAGGCAGAGAACAGCGTCAACATGTTTCATTGAAAATATAATCATTTACATAAAAAATTTGTAAGAAATAATTGCGCATAAACTAAAACCTCATTAAACTTGTAAACCTGTACTTCAACAATATCTAGCCAGGGGGGACTTCTGGAAAATGAGACAAAAACTCCTTGAGCTTTAAAAATGTAAGTAAAACGTTTTTTAATATGGAAATTTTTTGCCTCTAAGGACCACAGTGTAACTTTTTTAAATTAAACATTGCAAGGGGTTAAAATACTTACCAGTAAGGATTAATGCATAAAATTGTTTCCAACCCCACCGGTTTATATGGCATTACATGAAGAAAGAAGGGAATATTAATGAGCGTTACACTATATACCCATGAATAGTATTAAAATTTACTTAATTTATCTTAACAAACCCTTTATACCTTTAAGGTTAATATAGAGTGCTACCTAGGGGTTTTTTAACTGTTAATACTCCATGCTTATTATCAGATCGTGAGAACCAGTCTAGTCCTGATACCTGTGAGTAAATTACTCTGCTGAAATAAGGAGATTACAGTAGGATAAAAGTCATTGAAAGACTTTAATATGACTAAATGCTGATCTCATATTCAATCTCCAGGGGAGAATCTGGTGCAGGAAGAGATCCTGGTGAACACAAAACGTGTCATGCAGTCCTTTGTGCACAACTGTTGGTGCGAGGTCTGGACCGAGAAGAAAGGCCAGAGCCAGCCCTGGGAAAATGCAGGTGTAGTAAATACCCTAGTCTAGGACGGTGTTCTTGATTACAGTATTTGTGCTTCACCTCATACCGAACTAACTACTTCCCAGCAATTATATTAGGGGGGGGGGGGGGGATCACTGGAGGACCAATCCCGTGGCAGACCAACCCTCTGCTGGAGGCTTATGGTAATGCCAAGACTGTGAGGAACGACAACTCCTCTCCGGGTTTTTGTAAGTTGCACTTATGAAATCATTATAACATTGTTAGTTCTTTCCTACAACCAGTCAGTCACACTTTTCAAAACTGCCAGACAGTTGGAGCTTTTGTACATGTGATCTCCATATGCGGTAAATTTCAATCAGGATTCACTTTGGCACCACTGGAAAAACTGGCCTCAGCTGACATTGAAACTTGTGAAGTCAACACTGTTTTAAGACAAACATCTTATTTCAAGGCTAAGATGTTGGTTAAACAATGCAACTCAAATGTCTTTTTTCCCTCTTTTTTTTAAAGATTTGCTGGTAAAAGTCGCGCGGTACATTCAGCTGTCTGCTGAGAGGAGTTACACATCTTCTACCAGCTCATGACTGGACACCAAGCCAGGAGCTACTCGGTGAGAAATCTACAGGATTGTGTGTTTCAGTTATTTCCACTAGTTTGAGAGCACTGTTTTAACATGCTGCACATCAACTTCTTTATAGAGGCCCATGCTCATCACCACCCAACCCTTATGACTATCCAACTGATCCCCAGCAGGGTGAAATCAACTGTCAAGAGTATCAATGATGTGGAAGAGGTCATTGCCACAGATGTATGTGAGACAACTGCAATATTATTTATCAGATTGCAAGCAACTGTTTTTGACATTAAATAAACCCCCCCCCCCCCCCCCAACCCCCCCAGGAAGAACACCAGCATAAACTGATATTACTGCACAAGACAATACAATATTAAAAGGGACTCTTCACTTATTGCCTCTCTAATAAAATATGTGGATTTTATTTGGTCGGTGTGTGAACAACAGACTGCCCATTGATATTCTGCGGCTTCACTGCTGATGACAAAATACAGCATCTACAAGCATGACAGGTGCTGTGATGCATCATGGGAACATGACGTCAAACAGAAGCAGACGGAGAGGAGCAGGGCTGTGAACCTGCTGGGCACTGAGGGTAAGATGTTCTAGAGTAGCCACATTATTAGCATGCAAAAATGGGACTTCATTGAAAGCAACAATTTGTAAAACTGTCTTCCTCAGTGAGCCTGATAAAATTGCTGACCTCATGGGCCTCAACTCTGCGACATGCTTGGAAAGCCTCTGTGCTTCCCCAGCAAGTGAAGGTCGGGAATGATGATCGGTGACCAAAGGCCAGACAGTACCACAGGTGATGATCTTACCTACTCGAAAGATGTACAACCAAAAACATGTCTTGTAGACATTCATAAAAGACATTCACCCTACAGAGAAAGTAAGTTTAATTATCAATACGCTGACCTCTGAATTTTTCAGGTGAACAATGCAGTCTCGGCACTCTCCCAACCATGTCTGTCCTATGAGAAAATGTTCTTGTAGGATGAGTCATCCGTTTATCACTGGACAGATGTTTGGACACCAAGCAGCCTATGACAGGCTTCTTTCATTGGTGTGCTGGACATCGCTGGATGTATGAAATCTTTGTATGTGGGTGTGAGTATCAATCATTAATGTATCTGTAAGACAATAAAGATATAGAAGATAACAGGCAGCTGTAAGAACTTGCCTTACTGATTGAATTATCAGTGTCAACAGACCTTGGAGCAGCTTGAGCATCAACTTCACAACATGAGAACTGCCAACAGTTCTTCAACCACCACATGTTTCGTTCGGGAGCAAGCCAGGAGTACAAGAAAAGAAGGCATTGAATGGCTTGTAGTTCATTGCCTTTGCGGTAGGACTTGGCTGCTGCCTGCATTGAGCTCATGAGAGAGGTAATAAAAGCGATATTCTGTAAATGTAAATTTACTATTCACATTGTGTCTGCTACTTAAGTGTGACTATTTTCTTCAACAGACCAATGGGCATCTTCTCCATCCTTGAAGAGGAGTGATGATTCCCCAAGGGCAACACGGACACAAGTTTCAAAACACAAGCGCGCCATTGATCAGACCATCTTGGTAAAAACTGCACGCTTTCCAGAAGCACCAAGCCTGCCAAAGGTAAGGCCAGAGGCCCCACTTCTCTCTGGTAGCACTACTGCCAGCGCACTGTGGACCATCCACAACATTGTTGGCTGTTCGTTAGGACAAGAACAAGGATCCATCTCTGAAGACTCTGTCGTGCACAACTATACAAAAGTCATCGCTCAAAGCTGCTGGGCCTTCCCGTATGCCGCTCATAGCCAGCTGAAGGTACAACATGATGCCATTCCACTGTATTCCGTTTGTAGGTTAATTAGTACAAAGCTCCTAGGCCCACTATCCAAACAAAACTGAAAAAAAAGATTATCAGAACGACAACAATCTATATGCGATCACAGATTTAAAATATGAAAGTAAAATATGCAACAATAACAATTAAGAGTCTAACAAGATTTAAATATAGATTTATTGCAAGGTCGGGCGTTTAAGGAAGACAACTCAACGCATCGACAAAAAACTTCTGTAATTGAATAAAAAAGACTCGAGGGCAAGGGCGGTGGAAAGAAAGGCAAGAAGAAGGGTGGCTTCTTCCAGACGGTAGTACTGCCGACTTTTAGCGGTGAACAGATTCCCTTTTTAATGAAGGATGTCAAGTCTTTCCATTAAACACTGGACTAATGGCGATAAAAATTTCCACAGGAGAACTTGGGTAAGCTGATGACTAACCTGAGAGCACTCAATTCTCACTTTTGTGCGTTGCTTTGATTCCTAATGAGTTCACGACTCCAGGTAAACGTGCTCCCTGAAGACTCAAATGTATCACAGTGTTGAAAATATCTCTGGAACCTTAAGAACATTTGCATTTCAGGTCTGATTGAGAACTACCTGGTTATTCGACCATCTCAGGTGAATGTGTGGGAGGGTATCAGAGAATCTGCAGGAAGGGGTTCCCCAGCAAATCCTCTACGGTGACTTCAAGCAGAAGTGTAAAGACACCTTTTGCACATCTTACTTAGAGATGAGCTCACGTAATCTTCACAATCTTACATGTTTTAAACAAAAGTACTGAGAACCCAAATGCATTGGATGGACCACACCCAATATGCTCTGAACACCATGGAGTTTGCTAATACTCCACAAATACATTACATGGACAAAAACAAAACTATTTCCACTATTAAGCCTACAACTACTATTACAACACAAATTGTAAAGAATTCAGTGCTTCCAATTGTACTGCAACAGTCTGAGGAAGGATGGCCTTGCACTGGAAGTTAAACATGAATACAGGGATTTGCTGCCATTCAAACACAAGATTGTCAGGCATTAGCATGGTGATGGGGTCTGGCTTGCAGTCTGTGTTCAAATTTATCTTGAAGTTCTAGGCTTTGTGCCAGTCAAGTTATTCCACAACACACTCAACAAAACATTTCCATATGGACCCCGCTTTGTGTACTGGACACTATCATGCCTCCCAAAACTGTTGCATCAAAAAGAGAAAGGACAGAATTCTCCCGAATGTCATTCTGTAGTATAGTACAGAATATAATAGATTTTTCTAACCGGAAATATTGGAACAGCCAAACTCAATAATTATTAAGACCATATACTGTTCCCCAGGCCACATCTATGTTGAAAAAACCTATTGGCTGCTTCAGTACTACACCTAACATATTCCAACTGTTATTGTAGGTGTTCTTCAAAGCTG
>NC_056591.1:23551371-23588123 GCF_018340385.1 Cyprinus carpio | reverse complement strand
TTTCACTAATCAAAATGTTTCAAATAAATGTTGCTTTAATGAAAAATCAATTTAAAGTTGTTTTTTTTCCCTCAAGGAAGTGACATTGTTTTTGGTGTATAACTATTTCTTTTTATTGATTAGTTTTGTTTTAATAGTTGTTTTTTTATTACAAGAACTGACTATGATTTATAACTGACTACAAATTATGAAATATTAAATAAAAATATTTATATATATATATATATATATAGCTATATTAACTATATATTATATAGATATATATATATATATATATCTATCCCGTTTTCTTTACACTGTATATAAAAATGCCATCCTCATAGTTACTGTAAACTACATTTCATTATGGATTCTGTTATAATAATATTTGTACGTGTGGGTGGGCCTTACATGTTTGATTTATTTCCCTAAAGAGAACACTTCCTTAAAATTCCACAAGCATATTCATTTTCTCAACTGTATATAGTTCATAAGGCAATGCATTGGCCAGGAATGGACCTTGTTATATCGTATCAAGATAATGACCGGGTGGGTACTGCATACATTTCAGTTTGAAATCGATGTTGTTCATTGCATGTACAGTAGTCCTACCGACGGCCTTTATGCTGATAATTAAGTCTAGTAATGAATGAAAATACTATCACCTATTGGCTTCATGCCAGAGGTAGCCTGCTCCAGACCGAAGGCTGTTGCTTGATTTGCAGTGTGCTTGGCGCTTTTTTACTGTAAGCTCTTTTATTTGTCTGCATAATGTCCTGTGCTGTTTCTTTTCCAATAAGGTGGAGAGCAGCAGGGAGGGACGCTGTATCCGCCATTAGCCACAACACACCAAGGCCTCATGGGTGGTTTTACATGCTCCTGTACAAAGGCCTCCTTTTTTGAGACAGTGTTATAGCTGACTAATTTTATTCGTTGACACATCAATGAATATGACATTTGAATGTGGTCTACAAAAGCTTTGCATGCTGAGAACAGTCCGTTTTCCGCCTATTATGGGGCATTTTAGGTCATTCCAGTGTAATTAGTGGGTCAAGACTTGTTTTTTTTTTCTTTGTAGATGGTCTATGCTGCACAGCTTGCTTGAAGTTACCACAGTTTCATGTTGCAATTTGGAGTTTAATTTCTATAGTCAAGGAGCCACTGATTTTTCTGAATTGGAAATATTTTTTGAGGAAAAGCAAAAGTGAGAAGTTACATTAAAGAATAATAAGGAAGAATAAATAAAAAATGGATTCCTTTTATACAATATCAGATATAAGTGAACATAGATAATTTCACTATGGGTTTAGCAGTATGGCCATGTCTCCAGACAATACGATGTTTCTTTCTTTTTCCCTTTCTCTAATCAAAATGTTTCAAATATTATTGCTGGGGAAGGTTTTTCAGGGGGAAATATTCCAGTGGTTTTCTTTCTTTTCCCTTTCTCTCTAAAATCAAGCATGTTTTTAAGCGCTGTTGTTTTAATTAAAAATGTATTACATTTTGAGTTAAGTATTAAATAGAGTATATATGTGTTATTTATTAATTTATTTATGTATTGAAACTTTTTTTTGTGTTGCATTTTATTTTATTATTAGTTTTGTGTGCCACTCTAAAATATCGTTGATAAATTACAGAAATAAAATTACACTATGCAACAAAAAATGTAAACAATACCATTACAAGTATTATAAAACTCTCTTCAGGAAGATAAGACGTGGATGCTGTTGCTAATTTTGTCAATTATTTTTAACACATTAACAGAAAATATTCATATTAAGAATAATAACATTTCACATATAGCCACTGAATTCTGATTTGGATGTTTTTGAGATAGCAAGTAAAAAGTTACATTAAAGAAAGCAAAAATACATCAGAATAGTGTTTATGGAGTACAGTAACTAATAAAATGCAGTGTCGCTAATAGCTAGAATTTTTTTCAGTATTTTTTGCTTACAGACAGCAGGCTGGTAATACTGTTATCTCTTTCATAAATACTGTAGCTTTTCTATTAACTTGTTTTATTTCATTTAGATTTTTTGAAATGTCTTTTGGTAACTGATTGGTCACAGGCCTCGATTGATCTGAGCTTGTATGCACCTCAGTTTTTTGAGAGAGAAAACAACAAAGCATAATTTAGGATAATTTTTTTGTCAATGTTCATTTTAAGAACTAGAGATGCATTGGCTGAGGTTCCAAACGAAAACCAGTTGATTGAATAACAAAGACAAGGTTTTATTCTTTGCAAACCCGCCTCTTAACACATTGCTGTTTGTCTCTGGGACAGTACAAGCCCATCTTTGGTTCATAACTTTCATTTTTTTTTAAGGAAATATGAACACTCAAGATACACCTTGCATATTAGAGTGTAGATTTTATTGCGCGAATGGCATCTTTTTTTACAGGTTGTAATTACATCACCGTACCATTGGTAGAAACTCTTTTCCCTCTCCTAATGCTTGGGAAAAAGGGGCACCATGTGTCTGCCTTGAACAGCAGGTGCTTTTATCATATTCATGCTGGCATGGTAAGCAGCCACTTGATGTATAATTTAAAATGAGTCAACCTGATTTTAAGTGATAGTAAGTAGAATATAATTCCCTTTCAGTAGATATTAACTCTTGCGAGTCTTTACTACCCTTGCAGTGCTGGAAACCACTCATGCTGGCCTCGATCTTCCATGATGTTTGCCTGAACCCTCACCTTTCATTCTAACCCGTGGTCTGGACTTAGACTCTAAACTTTTTAAAAAACCTCAATTGGAAATGCACCCAGAAGTGGGATTTCGCTACATACTTCAATTTTTCATTTTGGAAAAGAGGTACTTTTCAGTAACTAAAGATGCTGTTGTGAGATGTAATCAGAATTATGAGTAATACATTTGCATTTTGCGAGAAAATAATAATTGTGTGAATACAATGCTGCAATATTGAGATATAACGTCATATTGTGAGAAATCAAGTCTCAATTTTGAGAAAAAAAGTTTCAGTTGGTGAAAATTGTCTATTGTGAGTTTAAAAGTCACAGTTATGAAACATAAAGTAACTATTGAGGGAAACGATCCAATTATAAGAAAATAAGTTGAAATGACAAGAAAAAGTTGCAATTATGATATTTAATCACAATTACAACTAACTGAGTAGCAATTGTTAGATAAAATGACTTGTGCTGATGACAATTGTGTGCTTTAATGTTGTGAATTTGAGATATAAAGTTGCAATTGGGAAAAATAAAATCATAATTGAGTTATAAAGTTGCAAGTATGAAAAATAGTCTGAATTGTGAGTCACAATTATGAGAAAATACGTTGAAATTAAAAGAAATAAAGAAGTCGTTTGATATTTAATCACAATTAAGAGTAATGAAGTTGAAATTGTGAGAAAGATGCAATTCAATTTTGAAAAATAAGACAATTATGTGATTTAATATTGCAAATTTGAGAATTCAAAGTTGCCAATTGTAAGAAATAATAATTGTGAGATAAGAAAAAGATGGAAAATATTCAGTTCTCAGAAAATGTTAAAATTACAAAGAAAAAAGTTGCACCATATATATTTAATTACAGTGACTAGTAATGAATTTGCAATTGTGATATAAAGATGAAAAAATTAATAATATTGTGTTGTTTCTTGTTCTAATTGTATTTAAAATGTTCTTTATCAAATAACTTTTTCCTTATCAAAAAACCATTTAGCTGTTTCCAGTTCTCAAGTGGTTTATATGCTGTTTTAAAAAGTTCTTGAAGTTACGGCACAGGTTCTTCAGATCATTGCATTAGTTCTAGATACCATCTGAGGAAAGCGAATCTCTCTGATTAAAAGGTAGTTCCTTCGGGTTTTTAGGGTACGTCTATTATCATACACTAACCTACAAAAGTTTTTCCAATGCATCAGGCCCGTCCTAAATCTAACCAAGCAATTGCTGACAGATTGATACATACAGATTTTCTGCAAAGCACTGTGGATATGCACACAAGCCGGCACTCAGGAAATAGGTGACTGCCTTCTTGATTTATTGGAAATAGGTATCTGCTGTGATGCTTTGAGGGGGGAGAGAAAACTAAGGAAAGTGTAAAAGTTTGTAAAAATGCTCTGTGGGGTTTCTCTAGACTTAAACAGCTAATGTCAATCACTACAGGGCTTTAGAGTAGTGTGTGCTAGCAATCTTTATGGTGTTGTATGCATGTCAGTTTTTAGACTAGAGTTGCCTCGGAAACCGGTGTGGAAGCGCCGATGGGTCTCACTGCCGTTTTCAATTAGACGCTTTTAGATGTCCATCGTTGATCAGCTTTAACAACACTTCTAAAAGCATATTGCAAATGATGGCCTACTGAGCCTTTTGATACTGTGCGAATTTTATATAAAACGTTTCATTCTCCAAAAAACATATTAAGCATATGGATGTTTTCTGCATCAGTTTTTCATATCAAATAATGTTGGTGATTTGTTAATGGCTCACCCTGTTGGCATTAAATGAGCATTCCAATTATATGTAGTTACTGCTTACAGATATTTGCTAAACTAATTAATCATTATGTATATTGCTCAGTTATTTGTCTGATGTGATGTAAACAAGACACACATCTTTTATGTTTGAGCTCTATGTGTGACCCTCAATATCAAATGGACAATACTGTTACAGTTTCAATAAACATCTTGCAAAAGATAACTGAGTCTCACTCCGCCCTATTAAGCATCCCACACAAAAACCCCCCTATATAGTACAGAATGAAATGAAGACACTTTAAAATTTCATGTGTGTGCCATGTCCCAGAAATCTGTAGATGCCCACCTCCATAAAGAATTTATTGGTCGTCATTATAATTTAATAATTTAATAATAACTTTTTTTTATTTAGTTTAACTTTATGTACTAAATTTCTAAAACTAATTTGGATGTTTTTCCCTTTTTTTATCAAAATAAATGAACTGCGTTTTGCTCAGCTCATTTATCCAAACAGTCGCATTCTTGGGCGGCCCTGAAAATGCTAAGCTTTGTAGGACTTTTGTGAGCTTTTTCAAAATAACAAGCCTTTTTCGAAAAATGATACTAAAATTGTGACTTTGTGAAAAATTGTGACGTCATGCAAATTACGTCCGTTTATCCTCTATTTAAGGTATCGTGCGAGCGCCTGGTGTATTGTTTCTTACAGAGCCGACCGCAAAACGTATCATGGCCTTGGCATGCATAATACAGTGTTTTTAGTCATTTTCACTTCATCCATCGTGAACGGAGACCATTTAGACAACTGTTGTGTCCTATTACTTGTACAAAATAAAATCTCCAAAAATTCAAAGACAGAAACGGCTTTACAGTTTTTAGAACATCTGTCTGTACATTGTAACCTAATACCAAAAACACCATTTTTAAAAACCTATTATTATATACTATATATACACAGTGGAGATTAATCTAGATTTCTTTCTTTCTTTTTTTCTTATACATTATTAAAACTCAGGCCCAGAGCTCGAACCCGCCCCCGCATGTTAATTAGAAGCACTTTGTTAAATCACAGGCATTAACTAGATGAGCGACCACCGTCGGCTCAAAAATGGACCCAATAAGCCTTAGACCGGCCATTATTTATAGCCCACAGGCTATACTCCCCTCGGAAACTGATTGTTTGATGATCTCCCCACACCTCAGCAACCTATCGATGAAAAAACTATTGATGTGATTTGGAGATAAGTGACGGCAAATTAGCAGTGAAAGCTTTGGCATTTAGTTTTCAAAGTCGTGAATTGTTGTTGCTATTTGCACAGCGCCTGACAAGGGGTATTGAGTCCCTGCTTGACACATGAGGCACAGCACCAAATATAATGCAGTGCTCAAAATTTTTTGGCATTATTGTCACATGGCTGCACATTTTATTTTATATTGCACTTCACAGGTGTATAATTTGCGGCACTTGTTGATTTCAGGAAACTTACCATAGCGTGTTAAAAGTTAAGTTATCACAAAGCGTTTATCTTTAAAAAAAAAAAACTTTTATACGTCCAGCAGCCTTTCTAAGATTTTAGAAAGCATGGGTAAATTAAGATTTTCAGATTTGCTCCCTCCTCATGTCTTGACTGAGTTGTGGATATTTTCATTCTCATCTGTCTCATCCTTACACCCTGTCACTGTACCTTTTTTGGCCTCATGCCTGAAGACTTCGGGCCATAACATTACCAGCATTCTGGGAAATTTTGCAAGTGTTCTTCCATGACCATAAGTTAAAGAATAAGCATTCCCATGACATTAAATCACATTTAATGCCATCTGCTTTGCCCTCTTGCGTTCCACACTTACAACATAAACTTTTAAAACCTTTTATTAAATTATGTCCTTGCCTCATAATCTACACAGTCATCAGGGACCTCCTGCCCCTTTGAACACACGTAGACTGAGAGTGATATTTCCCTGGACCGTGCTTTGCTCCATCCCTCTACCACAACTGCTGTTTGTTTGCCCTCATTAGCTGCATTACGGCGGTGCGAATCTCTCCTGTTGGGCTGCATGTCTGATTTCCCTCATGTTCATTAAACAGAAAATATAGACCATAATTGACATATTTATAGCTTTTCTTTTGGAGCACAAAATGTCTGCTCTCAAGTGATGCTCATTAAGACCGTAGCGGAGAAGAGCATTCTGCTCAAACAACCATATTATCATATCTCTGTCTCCACCTTATTTACTCCACCCCCCAATTTTGTTCCAGTCGATGTTGTGATATTTGGTCATGCTGACACATGAAACGGAGTGTTTTTAATAACTCTTTCCATTTACAGGATCACTTCGCTGACTGTGACTACCTTGATTTTGAAGTTTTACGTGTTTTATTTAGCAATGAAGAAATTATGACATGAGGTTTTCAACTTAGTTTGTTTTATTTAGACCATAATAAAGTTGTGATTTAAATTTTTTAAACAGTAGTTCTAGATCAAAAAGAATACAATTCATGACTTTTACATCTTAATTTACCGACGGGTTCCACCCTTTAAAAATAAAGTAATTATGATTTGAAGTCTGAAATCTTAAGTTCTCTTTAAACGTAATAAATTATTATGCGTTACTCAGTTTGATCACTTTGTCTTATTTAGAACTATCCTTTGACGGAGTTACCCACATCGGTGTTCCATTTCATGAATTACCATAAATATATCGTTCCCTTCACATTTTAAATACAATGTGTTCCATTTAGGATATTATTAAATCAGTAATAATGTATTCTTTGATCAGTGTTCCTAATCATTATTTTTTAAATCAGTGTTCTATATCAATATTACAGTTCAATTATATGCAAGACAACAAAAGAATTGTTCAGTATAATCAGTGTTTGTGTTTTTGACATACCATAAATCATGGGTTAGAGTTTTACAGGGTTTTAAAGTCACTTTAACGTCATTTTGTAATGTTAAACCCTTTTCAGTGTTCTGGTTCATGACCCCATCTACAAGATCATGATTGAAGTTCTCTAAATCACCGATTGCTGGCTTGCAATGGAATAAATTGCCTTGACCCACTTTTCAAATCACACTATTTAGTACCAACACTATATGAAGTTCATTATGTTGTTTGTTGACTGGCTTCATTTTCAGGGTTTACATGCTGTTACTTCGTCTCATGCCTCCTGGGACTGTCGTATACTCTCCCTCAATATGTGGGCACAAGGATCCTCGCGTTCTATAAAAAGTTCGCAACACGGGGAAATGCTATCCCAGACCACGCCCAAGTTGGGCCCTGGAACTTCAGTGACCTATACGAGCTGGTCAGAAAAGAGGAGGAGCCCGCGTAAGAGTCGCTGAAGGGGGCGTGGTCTCTCAGAACCAATCCTCCACGCCCGGCGCGCGTCTATAGGAAAAAACGAATGATGATGATCACTGAATGATTGTAATTAACCACGTAGCAAACACAGTCACTGTGATCACGAACTGTAGATAGTGTAGAAGTGACTTCGTAATTCTGAGATATTCAGTCCATCTGTATCAGAGATGATTCACTCCTTGCATCCTTTCCCACGGCAAATTAAGTCTTTTAGATAGGATTGTTGGGAAGTGTTTGTCCAATTGCTTCAATTGTGAATGTTTTATTTTATTATATGAGCACAATGGGTTCAGGTATGAAAGTGACATGGTTTGTTTCACTACAGTTTCATGGAATATTGTACAGTTTTAAATATCGGACATCTCTGGACAAACGTCATTCTGAGTTTTTTTACAATGCTGATTTGAAGCCAGCTGCCCTTTGCCAGTGTATGTTAGCTGGTGGGGGTTACATTAGACTCATGACAAAATCACTGACTCATGACAGAGAAGCATGTTGCCCAGCAGCGTCATCACGCAGCAACCAGCCTTGATGCTTGGGTACGTCAATCGATGATTGCATATTGGATATCTGCTCAAAAAAAAATTTACTAAAATATTTCAATGTGTTCAGTCTGAAAATACAGAATGGGGGTGTTATGATTTACACCTTTCTTTAACCTGTCTATACCATTATCATCATTTTTAATTCTGCCAAGAATAAAGGGAACAATGCATTTGTATAAATATAAAAGTTCTGTGTAATAGCAATGTGTGATGTAAACTTGTAAACTATTTTACTGCATTGTTACTTTGTTTTTAAAAGCAGTTCAGTTTTAATTATCATCTTATTGGGCATAAAATCCCAGTACAATACATGTACGAGATATTCTGAACGGATATCTGAATTTTGTTGTTGTTTTATTGGTTTTTCATTCTGAAGTGTCATTAAAATATTGGAAATTCTTAAGCTGTGTCCTGACTTGCCTTAAAATAAACGTATATGTGTCTTAAACTCAAAAAAACATGAAGCGCTTCTCTACTTGGCGCACACTCTATATGGCACTCGTGGGGGGGGAACAACTCAATGCTATCTTGTCACCATTGCAATATTAGCGTAGCATTAACGATGACGTAATCGGTGTAAACTACAATTGAATAGGGAGTAGTCAAAACCAAAAATTTTTAAAAAATCCTGCATAAT
The DNA here is from genome assembly GCF_018340385.1 of Cyprinus carpio. Classification (NCBI taxonomy): domain Eukaryota; kingdom Metazoa; phylum Chordata; class Actinopteri; order Cypriniformes; family Cyprinidae; genus Cyprinus; species Cyprinus carpio. The sequence goes on along the minus strand of NC_056591.1, from coordinate 23,579,157 downwards.
ACTCCACCCGTCTCTATAGATGTCCAAACCTAGATGGAGACACACAAAATTTGAAAAAAATGTTTGGTGATCCAATCAGTTGACGGTAGCCAGTAACTTCCAATGGAAGTCAAAGGCACCACCATCAAACTGTTTGTTTGCTCCACATTATTTAAGATATCGTTGCCCCTCAACAGGGAAAAAAGAAACTCATACATGTTTGGAACAAACTTGAAGGTGGGTGCCGTAATAAACATGCTAAAATAGAAGCAGTTAAACAATCCCTAACAACAGACCAAAAATAGTATAGCTATTGACCCCATGGGGAACTTCAGGTGCGAGGACATCCATAGCAACCATCAAAAAGTAAAAACTCACCTCTTACACAGTAAATTCAAGATATTAAAGACAGAGTTAGATTAAATTGGCCATGATTTAGAAAAATCCAGCAGTTTGAACAACACCAATAAGCAACCCACTTTTGCTCTGCAGAGACTAAGTCTCCTATATGTGTCAAGCAACGTAGGCGTAACTTCATTTATATTCATGATCAATCCTTAGCAGATTTGACCACCCCATGACTCTCTGCCAGGTCAGGTGGTTTTTCCTAATCATTGTACACCTGAGAGGTGGATGCAAGACAGGGCCTGGTGACACCGGACTCAGGTAGGGAAGACCTACAGCCAACCTGGGAGCGTGAGTGGCGGTAGCAATTCTCATACCTGACTGCGCCAAAGGACGAGGCGCCCATTTGAATACAGCTAGATACACTTCGAAGCTAGCGCAACACAACGGGATATGCATTTAAGTGATGAAGTTCTCCTGGTTATTCTGAGGACTTGGAACCCGCGGTGTGGTCGTGCTGAGGCTCGGCGGCCGTGCAGCTTGTTATTCCCGAGTTTGTTCGTGTAACTCTCTGTGGACCACCACTGTTCAGGCTAATTTGCGTGGGAATTAGATTTTTGGTTTATCACAGTGAGTCGAAACCTGTTGAATTACTGAATTCACTCTTCATGCATGGTTCATACCTAAGCGAATCGGTGGCGAGTAGTGAACATTGGGTTATAGGTGAATAGTTGAATCATGCACCCAGCCGAGTCGGAACCGAGTCAAACGCTGAGCACGACACTGAGCAAGTTATGGAGAAAATAAGAAACAATTGTAATATCTTATACATTTTAAGAATTTCAACAACGTCCTTGGGTCATTGTATTTAGTTATGTGAACAAAAATGACTCCAATGTAGTTGAATGTTCTGTCAGATAATCCATATTTAAGAGCGAGATTCGTTCATAGACCTATGCGAGTCGTTCATCGCCGCTCCGAGACTCGTTCAAGACACACAAAACCGGGCCATTCGCGGCATATTTGTTATGTAACGTCTACATATGATATGATAGAAGTTATTGAATTACTTCTATGACTGATATTTGCTTTTGCTATAGTCAATCTCTGAATGCATGGAAAGCAAAAGTGAACGAAAAACACTATGGAGACAGATTAGTCTCAAATATAATTCACGCAAAAAACACGATTCACAGCATGCTTAGCTATTTCCATGCATGACCTAATTCACGTACACACAACAAAATTCACCGTCGTGCGTGAAACAAAATACTATTCACCAACTATTTTCACATGCGCAAAATAATTATATTTTCATAAACTACATTTCACAAATGCAAAACAATTCTAATATACAACTTGTGGCACAAAACACCTTTGAATGTTAAATGTACTAGTGTCTTAATGTTACAAAACGTCATTTACTACGAATCCACTCGGATGTGTGTGTGTAGTTGAGACTTTCTGGCAGAGTCTCTTCCACGGTGGGTTGTCGTACTCTTTAGCAAATCAGATGCGAGCTTACCATTAACCAATCATATCAATAGCACACCGAGAGTGCATTCAGAAAGCGCGAAGCAATCGGGAGACGTCAAAAGAGAGAAGCCCATGGCGTTACATTTAAAATATATACAAAATAATTAACAGAATACTTACTCCTGCTCACTCAACGCCCAAAGAACTACCCGCTCAAGCTCGACGTCTCTGCAAGGATTAACGAGGCAGTTTGCACGAACAGATCTAGAAGTTTCTAGAAGATTTAACTCTAGTCAAGACAGGTTGCTGACGGTCATCAAGATTAGTTTGAGTCTGCGCGTCAGAAACGGAAGTTTAACAATCGCCCCTAAAAATGGGGATGTTCACTTGTCTCAATGATTTCCCATCTGGGTCGCTGTGTCCATTTCTTACTGTTACGGGAATATGATGTACAAATCTGAGGGGGTAAAAGACCTTAATTTCCGTTCTAATTAATCCAATCGCAAAAGGTGAGCAGAATCGTGCTCGTGAAGGCTACTCTCTAGTGGCTTATGCTAGCTGTAGTTGGAATGGTAAGCTCGCATCTGATGGCTCTAACGCGTACGAACAGACCCGTGGGAAGAGAGCTCTGCAGGAAAGTCTCAAAAACACACACAAATCCGAGTGGATTCGTGAGTAACCTGATCGATTGTACATTCAGACACTCGTACATTTAAACATTCAAAGGTTTTTGGCCACAGTGTATTCTACGAATTGTGTTTGCATTGTGAAATGTCTTTATGAAGATATAATTTTATTTTGAATGTGAATGCTTTTGTGAATCTATTTTTTTCTCACGCCTGCGTGGAAATTTTTTGTAGTATGTACATGAATTGGAGATTCATGCATGTGAGAATAGTATCGCGTAGTATGTGAATGCGTGTTTTTTGCGTGAATTATATTTGAGAGCCTAATCAATCTGTCTCCATAAAAAACAATCGGTGCATGGTTGTGAATTGGATGTCATTCAGCTAAACGATTCGAATAAGATCCATTGAATATTTGCATGCCTGTGTTATTACACGATTTAACATTTTTTCATTTTTCTTACAACAGTATTTTTCCTGTTAGTTTTTTGCTTTCGCAATTTAAGCGGTTCTCAAAGATTCCGATTTTGTCTAAAGCCTCCAGCAAAAAATAATCTGGATCTGGACACTAAGATCCACAATCAGCAATAGCAATCCAACAAGTACTGATATTAATACAGTATACGTACTGAGAATTACATGTTAAATTTTTTTTATTCATTAATTCATGAGGTTTGGGAAGTATCTTTATTAGTTATTTTGACCTGCAGGCTTCAAACAGACTATTCAGTGGTCACTCAAAGCCAATTCTATCCAAATTTCTATTCACAAGGTTCGTTTTGGGCCAGTGTCATAACCCATGCCCAAGGTGTCCCGTAAACTGCCAAAACTGCACCTTCCGCTTGGTTTTTATGTTTGGAGATCCCTCTTCATGAAACATCCCCTGTAACCCAGCGCTTTCAGGAGGAAAGCTCTTTGTGGAGATCTGGGCCAAGCATTGGCAAGTACTGATTCAGTGGCTCATGCTGGAGGAAAGCGTCTGCCACTTGCTCTCTGTGTGAGGCTTCACCTGCAGCCATGTGGAGAAAATTTGGGGAACTACTGCAGCATTTGTTTCCCCAGGACAAACTCCAAGGTGGCCATACTTTCAGCTGTTCAAGCATGGGCTTCCCATGTTTAATTTGTAGTCTAACATGTTGATTTTTTTGTTCCCCAGAGGACACTGAAGATGTTGACACACACTTGTAAGTTTGAATGTGGGAGGGGAGATGTATCATCATTGCACTGAAGAATCCTGGTAGTGTCTCTCTCACTCTCTTCCAGCATGTTCTCAGCCAGCACCAAAACAACAGTGGTGAGAGCGATCTGCACTCCAGGCTGTGAAATTTCTGCTTACTTGGTCTTTTGGAAGCTTAATGGCCAAATAAAAAAGTTTTCAAACGCTGTGAATATTATTTTTAATATTACCAAAAGAATATAAGATATCACTTTAACTCTCTATAAGTGTTGGACTGAATCCAGTCAACTGCAATTTGTTCTCTGGAACTTTTGCATTGACATTAAGACTCTGAAAATTTTACTGGCAAACAAGTTCATGGTTAGTTGGCTCACTCCAACTGTACTGTATTGTGGCCTTAAAATAAAAAAGGACATGAGGGTGTCTGGGTGCTTTCATTGGTCTGCGTTGACCTTTTATAAGCTTTTGCTGTATACTTACCTTTCCCCCCTCTAAAAAATACTGGAGATTTTTGTCATAACATGTAGTAATCCAATTTATTGGCAATGGTGAGTCACTTTCTAACAGCTGTGATGGACCCCTCGTGATGGGGAAGTTGGGTATGACCCACAGTTTTGAGTGATGTGTCTAGACTCAGTTCACCATCTCACCAATGGCATTTCCTGCTTCTTTTACCACTTTAGTGTGTGAACGGCACATGTTCTATAGGCCTTCTATAGGTGTAATTGTGACAGATTTATTTATGAATGCATATCCATATTTAATTGCAGTGTTTCTTCAATATGAGATGTTTCTGCCTTAGTAGCTTTCGATTCTGTAGTATTGTTGCTATTGACAACCATTTTATTGGTGATTTTAGAGCACACAGAGCTGGAGTCCATGTACCATCAATATGTCCAGTGCAGGTTCCAGTTGTTTCTTCAAATATTGGTTGTTTCCCACAGCTGGCTCCATACAACAAGCAGAGCGCGATCTCTTTTCTGCAGTGGAAGCTAGATGCACAGCAAGAGGGAAGGTTGGCCACCTGGGGAGAAAACATTGTGTGATGTGAAGGGTACTCTGGCCTCAGCGTGCACCCTATAACCAAAGACTACTGGATGAGGCCAACTGGCCCGGGGAGATGAGAGCCTCGGTCAGTTATTTGGGTACAATGTTACAGATGATGATGATGATAATAATACTAAGTTTTAATTAATGCGCACCACATATGTTATGATAGTGATGATAATAATACACTTTTATATATAAATAATATATGCTATTATGATTTTATTATTATGATGATTATTTATGGATTTCCTTTAGAGTGTCAATGACAGCTTAATATTATTTAAGATTGTTGGTTGTTTGTTGGTATTATTATTACATATGTTTTTTTTTGTTTTTTTTTTTATTATTATTATTATTATTATTATTATTATATACATTTAAAATAATACTATTAATAGTTTTAGTTTAATAGCATGTAATTGTTAAAATAATACCTTGAATAATATGTATTTTGTATTACAAACAATGCATGCTACTTTTTATATTGCTTTTATTTAATAGCAACGTTTTTGTATTGCTATTTTAGCTGTTTATCTTTATTTATTATTTAATTATTAGTATTATTAGTATTATTATATGGCATTACATTAGCATTATTTAGTACAGTGTGTTTTAACGTTATTTTAGCAGTTTTATTTTTTAATAATTCTGTATTTTGTCTTATTCTTTAATTTAGCTGCTGTAATAGCAAGTTATTATTCTTGTTTTTTTTTTTTTAAATAAAGGAAACTATTAGCTTATTTTTTGTAAAGAAGCTTTTCCCCCCTACCTTGTTTTTGTGCTAATGGCATTTGCAAAATATATTATTGGTCAGCCTCTGCTGGAGAATTGGCTTGATCTGCAAACCTTGAAGAGTCAAACAAAAAACCTGCTGAATTTGATTGTGTGTTGTGTTCTTTTGCTGGTCTTGTGTGTGGTGCTCTCTCTTGAGTAACTATGCCTGTACTAGTCCTTTGGCAGGAAAACCATCTGCAGATCAAATGTTTTGCTCCAGTCTCTTGGAGTATCATCTCATGTTCTGACTGCACTTGTTTCTTTTCCGTCAGGGATTCAGACTGTCGGAAACTACTTTCTGCATGTGCAAGTCTCTCGTGGCCTGGATTCTTGGGACGGAATTGGGCCGACTGAAGCGAATGAAAAGGTATGCTCACGGAATACATGCAAGATGCTGAAAACATTTGCTTGATTTTATTTTTTTTTCCCTTTGACATGAAGTCCTCTCCCAGGTGTGATGTTTGAATAAATCTGACATTTAGTCTTTCCAGAGACTAACCTTTCTTCACACACATGATTGTTCCCTGTTCTGTTCCCAACTGAGCAAAGCTCTTGTCCCCATCTAAAAAAAAAAACCAAATAAGTTCTGTGAGGACGGATCTTTAAATATTCCAGCAGTGCTCATCTTCTGGCGTTTCATTAGCCAGGGAAAATGACATTCCACAGGTCACAGCGTGAGCAGACGCTCCTATTCTTAATGCAGCTGCCTAAAATGAATTATAGACAGTATACGGTTGTATGTCCCAGTCAATTATATCGTACCCGTCTGAGCATACAAACTCATTTACTGCCATTATACGTGGTTTTACAACATTACGGGACCACATCCAAGGCCACAGTAAAGGAAATGAGGACATTTACAATGGGCAAAAAAAATTATTACAAAAGTGAATGTAATCTTTTTTCTTTCATGGTATTCTATGTAATGCAGCTTTGGTATTACCTGCATGCTTGATATTGGCATTGGCTGTTTTAACTTTCAAATTAGGAGCATTGTGATTTTTTCTGATTATTTGAAATAAGTACTGAAAGCGCTTTGTGGGCGGATTTAGCCAATTGGCTATCAGGAATTTGCTTCTTTGTTTATATCGCGTACCTGGCCCCTGTTCCCTATATCCTAGGAATATTGCTTGGCTGATGGACAGTGATGTGTTACTGGTGGCAGGTGGAAGAAGGCACACTGGAGGGTGTGTATTCTGCGATGAGATGGGAGATGCGGTGAGGACGCTCGGCCGAGCACGCAGTGCCGGGTGGCAGGTGTGGCCAAAGTCTGTGTATTACCCCGTGTCTGTATGGCCTTTGAGGACAGGAGACGGCTGCACATATGTCAACCCGGAAAAGGATTGAGACGCTTCCTCGGCGGCAAGCCGGGGTCCTGCTTGAGTCTGTTCGATTACTGTCTCTCATTTTTTCATTCTCTCCCAAGAATACAGAATAACTCATGTATTTAGTTACTAAGTAAAAATTTATTTTAGATTTTATGAAAAAAAAAAAAAAAAACGTTAAAATTTAAAAAATTGATGTTTGTATTATATACCTGTTTAGCTTATTGAATTTATGTATTTGACTACAAAATAATATAAATGTTAAATTTATTTCCTAAAACTTAAATTAAGCTGACATTATCATTCTAAATAAAAAAATTTAATTAAATAATTAAAGGTAAAACTTTCTCTAAAGATATACAAGCTTCATTAAAACTTACAATATGTATTTGACATAAACGAAATTGTTACATACTTGTTTTGTTATGAATCTCTAAAAATGTTGGCTGGCTTTATTTTTTTTATTTTAAGATATAATAAAAGAAGAATCTAGCAATAATTAATTTTCAAACATTTTTTAAAAAATTAAAATTTTTATTTAATAGCCTTAATTTAATTTAGTTTTTTTCCTTAGTTTAGATAATAAAAATTGACGTAATATTTAATGTATTTCGTTGGTATCTTTAAATACATAAATAATTCCTAAATTGGACGCTAATGCTTTATTTTTCTTGGTCAAATTACCAAAAAAAAAAAAAAAATTCTTAAATTAAGTTCTTATTTTATTTCTTTAAAAATGTATTTAGCTTAATTTTATTTAAAAAAAGCTAAATTTGTATTTAACGTTATTTTACTAAAATGCAACTTAAAACGAAGCAGCCTAATTTTATGCCATGCTAATATTGACTGGTGTGATGATATGTCTTCAGCACATTGTGGCACAAGAAGCAATGCTCTGTAAAGCTTATTTTTAAAACATGGTGATGATGAATCTGGAAATGCAACATTTTGCTTAACTGAGGCTCTGTAAACAATCTCTGTGCAGATTAGTGACTTTCTTATTTGATGGTAACACACAGGAGCTTTGCTTTTAGCGTTTCCCATCGATTCCACTGTTTTAGGCTGTAACACATGTTGCTCTATTACGGATTTTTGCTGTTGTTTCCATTTAACAACTAGCAGAGAAAGTGTTGAGCTTAGCAGTGGTTGGCTTTCAGACTGGGGTTTGAAGGCTCGGAGAGTGCGGTGGGATGAGATACAGAGCACCGCTGGCAGCTTAAAAATCAAAGAGCCTGCCCCCCCCCCCCCCCCAGGAACTTAACGGCCTGATATCTGCAAGCCAGTCGACGATATATTTGCAAATGCATGTGCGACTGATCTCAAAGAAGCATGCACTGAACTCCATCTCCAAGTCTGCCTGATCACACAGAATCAGAGAGGAACCAGTAGTGTGAAAGTTAAGTGGGATGGTCCTGAGGGCGGTCGTCTTACATGAGCAGATGTTGGTGAGTGGCCTGAAAGTGTACTAAAGTGCTCACTTGAAGAAAATGCGTTCTTTTTATGAGCTTATGCTGGGAAAATTAAACGTTCATGGCACTTTAAAACAATTTTTTTTTTTTAGTATTTTACTTTTTTTTTATTTCCATGCAGTGATGAAAAACTGTATATTTTATTTTTAATAAAAAGTATATTTTCATGTTGTGGCCCTTATAACATTTTCTTTTTTTTTTTAAAGGGCGCTAGCATGAACAATACAATGTGAATTTTATTTTATCAATTTTTTATTTATTTTAATACTTTAAGACTGTGAGCCATCAAAAAGATTTTTTTTTTTTTGGGGTAGCATTTTATTTGTATGCTGTGCCACTTTGTATATATACATATACAACACATATAACACATTTTAAAATGCCATAGCATGGGATTTTTTTGTTTTTTAATGTTTGTGACTTTGTCTTCTTGCAAATAAATTTTTATTCTTAATGTTTGTTTTTAATTCTAATGATATTGGGCACTTGAAAGTGTGCTTGCCGTAGCATGGAGGAGGATGACCCATCTGATAATCGATAAAGCAACTGGTATGTGCACTTTTTCTTTTTGTTTTTGGTTTTTTTTATCATAATGGTTTCACATTTTCATGATTTGGCATAATAATAATTATTAGTTTGTTTTATACAAATTTATTTTTGCATTTTAATTTTAGTTATATGGCACTTTAGTGTGTGTGTATGTATGTGTGTATGTATGTGTGTATATATGTATGTGTGTATATATGTGTGTGTGTGTGTGTGTGTGTATATATATATCTATCTCTATCTATCTATCTCATTTGAGAGTTTTGTGCAAGTAAAATGGTTGTAGTTATGTAGTTTAGCACTTCCCTGCTATCTGAATCTCTCTCGTCTAATTGGTTCATTAGTGTTTCAAACATCAGTCCTGCTTGGCTGGCTGTCTGTCAAGATTTAGCTAAAAAATCCACCACATAGAGGAGCTTGTATGTCTGAGTCGTGTTTGAATGTTAGCCTGCACCACAAATTGCGGTTCTAAGTGTTTTTTTTTTTGTTGTTGTTTTTTTTCTTCCTGGGTGTTTGTTGTTGAAGCTGTAACCACGTCAGCCCATGAGAAAGAGCAACACTCTCGAAGAGATGTGAAGATGAATGCCTTGTTGTTCAGAAGTGCTTGAAAATACTTTCCACACAAAAGCTTATTACATGTTTCTGGTTTTTAATTCTCATGGTGGACTTATTAATAAAGGTTGTCTTATTTCCACAAGCTAATTGAAAAGAACAAATATTAGACTTGCCTTGTCTTAGTAGCTGCATTGATAAATGGTTTTTCCAGCTCATTTGCATATAATTTATTTATTTTTTATTTTTTTAAGGCTGTACTCTAGTGTCTGGTAATTCGGTGTACCTTGGATCATGTGCAAGGTTTCCTGCGTAGATAGAAAGAGGGCTGATCCGGGAGATGGATTAACCTGGAGGAGAACAGCTGGGCGAGACAGTTGCTGCCTGAATCGCTCTACACACTGCTGGAGTTTGACACCAAGATCTCTCAAGGTGGGTTCAGCTAACATGATGTGAACACAAGTCAAAGAGCCTGAATCGATGTAATGACTGCAGAACAACTGTACATAATCCAGTTCCTCTCGGGCTCATTTTGATTAATCCTCCCATATTTCACTTTGTAAGCTGTGCCGCGCTATTGTGTAGTCTAAGACCCTCAGGGTCTAGTCTTTTGCTGCCGTTTAGTGTATTTCCTGCTCTTATTAGAGTATCTCATTAAATCTTGTTTTTAGATGATGCGTCTTATTAAATGATTACTTCGCAAGTTCATTTTGGTTCAGCAGATTTATGTAGATGTTGGTGTTAGATCCAGGGCCTCTGTCGAGCAAGTCAGGACAAACACAAAGTTCATAGCATTTGTATTAGAAGGATCTCTCATATCAAACGTGTCTTGCAAGTTTTCATATAGATGGCAAGTTTTAATACTTCCCACCCAAATTTGACCAATTTGTGATTGACTAATGCAATAAGAAATAAGACTCGCACAATTTTTTTTTTAAATTACTCAATTGTTAAAAAATAAAATAATTTTTTTTTTATTGTTAATATATGAAATGACAATAACATTTCTTTATATACAATATTGAAAAAAACTATTTTAAGACTAAATTTAAGTTCCATACTGAAAATAAAAAAACAAACATTAATATTAATTTTAGAAATACCATATCATGGAAAAAAAAATCCAAATTATTTTGAATACTGTTTGCATTTTATTTTCATGCGTGTGGCATTTTTAAGCTTTACGTGGCAAGATAGTATGAGAACTAAAAATGCAAACTTAATACAATATAAATCTTTTTATTGTATTTGTGTAAAAATAATTGGTAAAATATGTCAGACTTTTTTAATCATTTTAAATACATTTTTAAATGTTTAAAATGATTTATATTAAATGTTTATTTTAAAATCAGCAATTGTGTAAATTTTTACCTTGAAACTGTATTGTGTATTTTAGTCACTTGTGCTGACTACTATTGGAATCGTGAGCTTGGCGATTTAAAAGAATAAATGAATAACTTAAGTTTTGTTGTTTTCCGATGGACAACCAACATTCAAACCATTGACGAGTGGTTTTGTGTTTGAACCGCGAGGTTACACGGGGACTGTCTGATGGAGCAGCTCACGTCGGCCTCATGTGGCTTGATACCTGAACTCTGGGCAGGAGCGCTCTATGGAGGCGCTGAAGGGAATGGTGTCTGCACGTAGTGTCTCAGGCGTCTAAAAAACCCAACATCTCAAACGCTCTTCAGGCCAGTCATAGTGGCTTGTGGCATAGACTCTCTACATTCGGCCATTAAACTTTGGTGTTTTAATGACTTTTTATAACATGCCCTAAGATTTTTTTTTTGTTTGTTTTTTTCTGTATTTTTAAACTGTTAGACTTCTTAAAAAATTTTTTTTTTTTTTTTTTTGTACAACTTGAAGTTGTTTGTCTTCAGGTTTTAGTGCACAATCATTCATTCTTCAATTTTATGTCTGAGTAAATGCAGTGCACATAACAATGATAATTGTTTTAAATTTTTGTATTGGTTTTACGCAGGCAAAATGATCAGGTCTCCATTCGAAGATGCTTTGTATTGTAAACACTCATGTGATCTTTTTACTTGGATTATATCTTTCCGTGGTAGGACTGCAGGGTTGCTGACTTATTAAAGCACCTATTACACTCCACTTACGGTCTCATCATTTTCCCTTTAAATTTTGAAAAACACTGAAGTATAGATAAAACCCAGTGCATTTTTTTTTTTTTAGTTAAATGGTTATGGAGAGGATGCATATGTGCATATAGTGTGAAACAAGTTTATAACAATTTTATGCTCAGGCTAAGTGAACTTGCACAGTACTTGCTGCCTTTTGTGTTACACTTTTAGCAAAAATAGGATTACTACCAGTACTACTTTTTTTTTGTTTTTTTTTTAAAATGGTCAACGCCCTGGAATATGCGTTGACCATTATCTGTTATCAACAAACATTAAAACCAATGTAGAAAAAGACTTTCTTTTGACTTTGTTACAAGTGACAAAGCCGTTTACAAAATGGAAAAATAGTTAATACTTTGTACATAAATAGACCTTGTGGCATATTTGTAAAATCTAGTGGGAAAATTAAAAAGCTAAGAAGTCAAACCTACTGTTAAACAACACACCAGTGGCTGATCTCAGTTCGCCAGGACGCTGGCACGTGAGCGTGGGTCATGTCAATTCGTCGCCCACGTCTTCTCTTGTATTCATGATATTAACACAAGTCAGCCTGCCTAATATACAACACTCTCTGTTCCACACAACCCACCTACACTTCGCCCACTCTAGCGGCTTCCCATGAGCAGCACCTGCCTAGATGAATAATATATGCATTGCTTGTGAAGAATGGCTTTTTTTGCTCGCCTGCACCTTTATGAAATAAACTCGTAGTGCTCTCTCCCGTTATGGAAAATACCCTTCGATTTCATACCGTGGTTCTTGCTGCATAGATTTGTAAAGGCCACCGAAGAATAAATATTACAATTTATCTGCAGATAAATGCGGTTGTTAGACGTGAGGTTGCATAGCGCCGCATACGGTCTCATAGTTACCTTAGTCTAGTCCCTTCTTTAAATGAATAAATTAATTCTAAACGCTATGCGCATTGCACAAGATATTATAACGCACATGATTGAACAACAACCTCCATTTTAAATTCAAAACATGCTTTAATATACTTTAAAAAAACTACAAATGGGAGTAGTCACTCAATATAAGCATATATAGACGCGTGTACTGTAAATATCATTAAACATTCGTCACCTTGGTACAAATATGTGTGCAAAGCTTGACATGATCCGCATCGCTGGGACTTTACATTATCAACTATAAAAAATGAGATTGGGGTCCAAAATGAACTGCTTGGACACTTCTGAAAACTATTCAGATCAACAACGACGAATAAATGAAACTCTTAAAGACGAAACCGAAAGATCTGTGAACACAGTTTCTGCATTGATTTCATCCATATTCCTAAATTTAACAAGGACTCTTTGTGGTTATCTGGCGTAATATAACACTGTCATAAGCGTAACAGGAATGAGTGCAGAACATTGCTGTTCCTTGTCTGCCATTTGGAAACCTCACCGTGCAAACTGCTCTGAACCGAAACTGGGCAGCAGCATTAAAACAGCAGTCATCTTGTCTTCTACTTAAAAATAGTTAAAGCGATGTCCTGACTCGAGTAACCTGCGCTGCCTACTGCTGGTCATTTATTCTGAAATGGAACATTGCTAGCTTTTATGGACGCGACAAATATACTAAACTGCAAAAAGACAACCGACCCAAAACTCAGATGAGATGCAGGATGTTGGCGATGAGGGGACCTCCCACATGAGGCTGTTTCTCACGGTTTTTTTTTGATTTAGCAGTACTCCGATCGTCGGAACTGCGACCTGCAGCTGTGTTGGGTAAAGAATGGACAAGCTTCTTGGTAAAAAAAAAAAAAAACAAAAAAATCAATGCCGTCCCGATGAGTTTGGAGCTAACACAAAATGAACCACAGGAACTTTAGGACCCCAGTTGCTCTACCTTCCCCTCAAAGCCGACTGGACCGGAAGAACAGTGTGGGGAAACTCAACCTCCAGCAGTCTCAATAAACTACATTGAAGAAACATCAAATCTCTTAAAATTCAACGTCTACAGGGGGAAAACACAAGAAAACACCTTGTTAATGAAGTTCACTTGTAAATGGGATTCACAGCTTGGTCCACCCTTTATATTCAGAAAGGACCTTGCTTCTGTTTGCCATTAGGTTGACTTATTTTCCCTTGTATGAGCTCTGAGGAGCGCCGTCCCGTCATGACGAGCTGGGAAATCGCCCCCCAAGCCTCTGCAGAGTCGGCCTTCCCTTGAGTCACACCGTTTTCACCCATGTCCTGTGCCGCGTACCGTTGTCATGAGATGAGCGTCCGCAGATCGTCAACGTCTGTCCTAAGCTTGGCACACCTCACCAGCTTGGCCCGCAAACCCAGCCTCCATCAGCGGCTTCTCGCTTTTCTCCTCCGCCCCTTCGCGCAGCTCAGAGATGAAAAAGAAGAAAAAAAAGAGCGTCATCAAATGGGAATTTTCTTTCTCGCTGGCTGATATATGACTTTATATATGGGTTACTTATCTGGTTGCTGGCACTGATAAAGTGCATTATTCTTAACTACTGAAAATGTTAATGTCGTGTACATGACCACCTCATCACGTTTCACATTATATTCGCCAAGCTAAGATGGGTTGAACTCAAAAAAAATTAAAACATTAATTAAACATTATGATGATACAATGAACTGTTCAAAAGTTTGAGGTTGAGTAAGATTTTGTAATGTTTTTGAAAGAAATCTCCTCGTGCTCTCAACAAGGGTGCATTCATTTAATCATAAATATAGTAAAACAAATAATAGTTGTGAAATATTATTAAAATTGTTTTCTTTTTTTATGTATTTATATTCCAGTGATCAAAGCTGAACTTCAGCAGCATCTACTCCAGTCGTTCAGTGTCCCACAGATCCTCAGAAATTATCTAATATGCTGCTTTTTAAAAAACCTTCGTCAATTATAATATTTCTGTGGAAACTGAGATACATTTTTTTTTCAGGAATTTTTGATTAATAGAAAGTTTAAAAGAACAGCATTAATTTAAAATATATCTGTTTTGTTTATAAATTAGCATGAAGGATTTTCACTGTTCTAATTTAATTTATGCATACGCTGCTGAAAAGTATTAATTAAAAATAAATAAATAAAATAAACTTACGACCCCAAACTTAACAAAAAACAGCAATAATTTAAAAACCTGTTTGCAATCCTTATGCGCAAATCTTAAAAGGAATATCCATTTTTTCATACTGCTACCTTTCAATGTTGTGAGCATACTACAACTTCACCCATTTAAAACCATTGATTTTAGGGTTCTACTTTTAAAATAAAGAAGAAAACATTTTAAATATGAAGTGAGAAATACAATATTAAATTGTGAAATGAGTAATAATACATTATTCAATAATAATACTAAAGTGCATTTTTCAAGTGATTAGAGATTATAATATTTAATTTAAAGTCAAACAAGTTTACTAACAATGCAAATAAACCTAGAATATTAAACAGACTACTGTGAAAAAGATTAATGTGTTGCTAAGGCAGAGTTTTCTATGTTATGCAGTGAGTGTTTACATTTTGATGCCAAGCAGCAGGGCCAGGTTGGGGGCTCTTTGCCTTGGCTCTCTCTGTCGAGGGACACGCACAGAGACCCTTCAGATCCAGCAGACACAGGGACATCTCCTTCAACAGGGGCCCGGGGGCTCACATTCAGCGTCTCCTCCGTCTGGCCCGTCTTTGGTTCTGTGGAGATAAAAATACAGAGAGAAAAACACTTTTTACACCACTCGCAGCAGGGTGAACCAGGACAGAGCCTTTCAAGGGAACGTTCCGAGTTTAATTTTTATAATTATAAAAGTACAATGAAGACTGGCTTGTCACATTTGCCATCTGGAGATTTGAATCGAGGAATGGTATATTTTCACCTTCAAATGTTATTCCGGACACAAAGAATGGATGCTCTGAAGTGTTATGTTCAGCTTTTAATTGCTGCAGTGGTGAGATTTTTTTAAGTAAATTATATTGCCAGAGCTTTAAACTTTCCTAAAAGGCACTAAATAGTATGTAATTTCGACGACGCTAAAACAGACACACCACTGCATACAATTTGATCGAAACAATATCTAGGAAGCACACGCATACCACACTACAATCTGAAATCAAATACGGTGACTTTCACTACTAATTACACGCATCTGAGAATGTGAAGAGAGAACTAAAAATATGAAATTACAGTGTAAATCTGCAATAATACTCAAGTATGACTGACTAGGGATGCCGCAGAATTTAAATATTCTTATTATCGTCGAGTTTAAAGTCAAACATGTGTATGTTGTGAATTACTTATAATGCAAGTTAACATAAATATGAAAAAATGTGTTAAAAAAATGAGAAGGTGCTGTGCTTGCTAAAAAACCGGGAGGATTCGTTTATTAATACTATTTTTTATTCAGGCATGAAGGATTGCATTAAAGTGTGTGGCTAAAACCTACTATATTTTTACAAAATATTCTAGGGTTAAACAAAAAAAAGCTGTTCCTTGTGAACGGTCTATCAATTACAGAATCCGACAAAAAAAAAAAAAAAAAAAAGACTGTTTGCCACAAAAATAATTAAGCCATATGATTATGCCCAGTATATCTAATAATAAGAAATTACTGAATATATTCAAAAGGAATAAATTAAAATAGACTAACCACAGCTATTTAAATTGTAATAATCTTTCATCATGTGTTTTTTATTATATATAAATACATATAGATACCTATATCTAGATATATATATAGATATTTTTTTTTTGTTTTTTTGTTTTTTGTTTTGTTACTGTTATTTTGATATTAAATAAATGTCAGAAGGCCGTTGAGGCATTAAGACTATAAAATGTCTTCTGACCGGTTGTTTACACAAATGCTAGAAAAACCCATCTGTCAATGCAGATTCAGTTACTTTATTACAAAATATAAACCTACTCAAAAATGTCAGGAATGTGTTGTAAAACGACTCCTTATGTAACAGCTGCTTGGAATGAAATCCTTCTTGTTTCAGGTTCCATGGTCCTTGGTTAAAAGAAGTTGTAATCTGCCTGTCCACACAGCCAGCTGTACTGGATCTTTTTATTACTTTGGTAATCAAAACTTACATGTTCGGTGGGTTTCCGCATGAGAAGGCAGTAAGAGCATCTTTGCTATAATCTGGTTCTGTGGCAGCGGTGTGAGGTAACGGCTCGGCTCCACCGTGTCCTCTGAGTCTGTGTGGATCAGTGCAAGCTGTATCACGCATGATGACTGGCGGCCCTTGTGATCTCCCTCACCTTGAGCCGGCGTGGTGAAAAATGATGTCCTGAATTCTAACGAGGGAAGGTTGGGTTCTTCATGACTCGACTGTCCCATGTACACGCAGGGCAAGGAATTTAATGGCAGAAAAATGAGCCTTCAGTCAAGATTTTAACTTCCGTTACTAGGCTCTTCTGTATCGGTTAGGGACGAAAAAAATCTCAGCGGCCTTTAGAGTCCCCTTGTGGGTGGTTTGGAGTGTCGTACCTGGTGAAGAGTTTTGGAGAGGGTTTCAAGTTCCTCCTCCGCGTTCCAAGAAGCTGTTGCGGTGCTCCTGCGTGATTCCCTCTATCCCTCCTGCAACTTCTTTTCCAGGGCCTGCAATGAGGACGAAAGACAGCGGTTAGTGCATGTGCGTCAGTTCATAATAATCATCAACCTGCAAACACCGCTTACATCCATCTCCGATCCAAATCAGGATGTTTATCCTAAAGCGTCCACTACGAAAGGTAGTAATATAATGTCTTAACGTCATCTCTAGAGCGAGGTTTGTTGTTCGATCTGCGCTTCTGATTGCTGATCAGCTGAAACAAAAAGAATCACAGAGTGAATCATTTCACATGCTTTGAGTTTAAAACGGTTTTAAAAGTGTGTGTCATTGTCTTAAAACCTTCTACCCTACTGTAGACGCATACTCTATTAACCAAAAAGTTCTGGAAACAATTCCAGATGATCTCAAAAATGTTTTCATTTAAATGGTTGAAACTAGTCTTGTAGTCAAACATATATTGTACATATATGTATGTTTGTGTGTGTGTAAAAATTTTTAATTTAAATTCAAATTGTGTTATTTGTAGAATGCACAAAGGAGGAAAAAGCAGGCAACTGTATCAAAATCAACCTTAAGGGATCCCTTAAAATAAAATGAAATAAATAAAATAGTGTGTCTGTAGTGTTATTTCAGAATTGCCGCCAGTATGAACTTTGAACAGAACATGTGTATGAAGAACTTTGAAATGTCACTTCCATTGACATTCTGGATTACTTCCAATGTTTTAAAAAAAAAATTCTCTGGTAGATATAGATACACACTTTAATTGTAATATTTCACAATAATGCCGTACACCAAAATACAGTCATACCTATATATACTTATGGTATTAAAATCTAAACTTTGTGACCAGCAGTGTCTATGTTCTGTTTTTAGTTTAAAAAATGCAATCTACCAGAGATTTATTGATTATAATGTACTATAAGAACATCCAAGACAGACAGAACATATGGAAGTAAAAGCAGCGCATTATGATTACAATCCCATGTATTTTTAAGCGCCATTAGGTGCATCACGGGAGATAGTACCAGGCTGTTCTGGCTCGGTTGTTCAAGCTGCGGCGAGTGTTTTCCCTTTCCAGCTGCTTCAGTCCGCAGCATGGGCAGCCGTACTCCATCCTCCAAAGCAACTTCTCCACTTTCTCGTGTAGGCTACACAGAGAAGTTTTATCACTTCGTTCAGTAAAATGAAACAAGGCAACAGAGAGAAATCCTAACAGATCCTCATTATTTTATAACAAAGCTGCTGTGGCATTCCCATTATTTTTTTCAGTCTAGAGCGGATGATTGGCCTGATTTCATTCCCATGTTTACGGCAGGTTTTCTATGTTTTAATAAGAGTACTGGGCACGTTGATCTTCAGCTCATTTAACAAGGACTGGAGCACTTTATATTTAATGGAGTGGCTTTCAGAAAGGGAAGCAAATCAAAAGCGAATGCTTCTTCTGGCTGTGAGCTCGTCTCAATAGAGTGAGTGTGTGAGTGCAGTACCTTTGAACAGCAGCCATGAGCTCTTTCTCCCGCTTGGATTGGGTCTCGATGAGGGCGTCTTTCTCCTGCAGCAGGGCTCTGTTTTCCTCCAGGGTTTTCTCCAGCTGGCCGACGGTATCCTCCAAAGCCTGCTTCTTCCCCTGCACTTCCTGCAACTGAGACGCCACAACACGGACAGAGATGAGTACAGTAATGCTATACACACCACGAACAATTCAACATTAAAAACACCATTGTTTCTAATGTTTACTCAAATGTGCAACTTTGATTTTGCACGTGAGGCCGAATTTTTTCTTGCTTTCAAGGAAAACTGTTCAAATTGTATGTTTTCAGAAACTAGTGCAATCATTAAAATATTAGTAAATAAGCATTTCGTAGATTTCGAAATTATTTAACTTACCCAAGTAACAAGTAGGTTTTTTTTTATGTTCTAGCATAAACCTTAACTAAATATGTTAGATTTATGCTTAAAAAGCGAAGACAAAACTATAAAACTAGGAAACCTAAAATAAAACAAAACAAAAAATGGTTAGTTTTAATAATTCCCATACTTTTCATTTGTGAAATAAATGAAATAATAAAATAAATAATTTAAATTAAAATAAAATTAATTTATAATAATTACAGTTTTTTTTATAATAATGTCTTAAATGTATCTTGTTTAAATGATATTCTGACATTTGTGCTGAAAACGGAGACTAAAATATAAATGAGTATAATGATTTTATAGTAAATGTATTTGCATTAATCCATTTCAGCACAGAAAATGCAGGAAAAAAACATCAGCAGATGTCAAGCAGATCACTCAAAGTGACTCAAACTGCACTGAAGTACTACGCAGGTTAGAAAAATGTGGACCCCAAACATTTTGTTGTTGACTGCTGGATCATATTAATCCTCCCTACAGCTGTGCATACAAGGAAACTGTACAAAACAATGATTTAATAACCCACAAGTAAGATTATTCCCAACCATAATGAAGTAGTGTCTGTCACATGAGAAGCTGTTTGCCGCGGATCTATTAGCAGAAACGCCCGTGGGGAATTCACTGCTGTGTTTGGTTTAGCATTGAAATGGAGATGTTGTTAATATGCCCCTGATTAACTCGAACTAAAAAGATCAACTTTTGACTTTTGATTTTGGGGCTGCATAATCAGACTTTAACGGTTGAAACAAGACGGTGATCAAACTAGACAAAAAGTGGCATTTGAGGCGTTTTGGAATGAATAATCAGAAAAAATAGTTTTTGGCTAGTTTTGCAGTTTAGGACTTTAGAATAAAGCATTTTGGAGGATGGGCCGTAACCTGCTGAGCCTGCGTCTGGACCTCGTCCAGCGAGGGCAGGTCTGACAGTACTTCTCCAGCGTCTCGATGCGCTGTGGCTTCTCTAGATTCTGCTCCTGTTCACCTGCTGGCACTTCTTCTTCAGACTGCTGATGTAGCGGTCACGTGTTTTCATCTGAACCCAAAACCACATTCTTGTTACTCATTTACCAAGTGCATTATGTACCCACAGATTTGTGTGTGAAATCTGTCCACAAACTCTTTCACAAGCAAATCACAATTCCGCCAATACTTAATGAAACTTTTACATTAATGACAAAAATGTTCGAACAACTGAAAACCACAAATACGCCAAAATCACATGTTGTGGATGGTCTGGTATAGTAAAAATATGATGTTTATTGTTCACCGAGAGCCTTTTTTCCTTTTTTTTTGTCCTTTTTTTTCCTTTTTTTTTTTCAAATGTTGAGTAAAAAACAAATTTTTTTTTTTTTCTGCAACCATTCACGATCCACTTTCCTGCTTAAAATGTATTCTTAACTTACGAAAATAGTTGTTCGAACAACTGAAACCACATGTATGCCAAAATCACATTATAAAATAAAAAATATACTAATCCACGTCACATTATTTCTGAGAACATTTCTGGAAAAGTGTAGAAATACGTACATAATAAAAATAAAAAAAATCCATGAACTGTAACGTGACTCCTTCTTCATATCTGAAAATCGTGAGATTAATTGTTAACTGTTTTTATTTCTAGCTTTTAACTGTAAGAAATAACCTACAATTTTTTTTTAAAATCAACAACGGCAAACAAACAGACATTTCTTTTGGTTTTAGTACAATGGCACAATAAAAAGCTCATTTTTAAAAAAATGTTTTTATTTTATTGTTGTCATTATAATATCATACTATATTTCTCACATAGCATACTGTACAGCTGGCTAATGAGAGGTCTGTAATCTGTTTTGATGGTTTGGGTGTGTTTTATGCAAATAACTAACTTCAGGCAAGGTGTGGTCGCCTCCAAATTCACATTATTGTTAAACGAAGTAAGAAGTTGTTCCGTGCATCACAAATCCAAAATAATCCATGCAGTTATTCAAATATTTTAGTACTACACACGATGCTCATTCACATGTCTTGAATGAAAAGTTCTCACCTTCTCCTCCAGCTTCTTGATATCTTCAGTGTATTTCTGTGTGTTTTGTTTGAGAAATTCGTTGAGGTGGATGACCTCCAGCTCTCGCATTAGCTAGGTTTAACGGCCCAGCTCTCCGTTCTCAAGCACAGGGGGAACTTCATGCGCTCTGGCAGCGTAGTGATCCGCTTCGGGACTCTGGCTGGATACTGGACTGTCATATGGGAGAGTCCTAAATTAGTGGAAAAGAGGCTATCAGCGGTAGGTAAGTGACCTTTTTACTGCATAAGGAAAGTATTTTTACATGATTTAATTCAAGGAGACATTACCTTTAGCTTTGAGCAGATATGAGTGCGGTCAATAGCGCCCCCTGTGGTTTGGCCCCTATCCTATACTTGTGTTGCGCCCTTAACTCGTTTTTCACTGATCCTCCGCATGGAGTTGGAGGATTTGCTGCTTTTGCCTAGAAATCACAAATCAGTAACGACACTCAGTATTCACTTTGATTTACTGGCCTTCACAGTCTGGTTGCAACAGCGCTGCTTCAGAGCACTTCTTTGGGGTTCCATGCGGAGAAGTGGTTTTGAAAACAAGCACACTGAAAAATTCCTTTTGAGAGAAAGACATGCTCGCTGGAGGCAGTTACTGTGATGTGGTAGGCACAACTACTTTGGTAAGAAATGTTTTTACACTTGTAATGACATTTTAAAGTGTGCTTATCGTACTTGGTTTGGACATTTTCTGCCTATGAGCAAAATAAGAGAGTGTGTGGTTAAACATTACTAGATTTAGACCAGCATACTAAATACCAGCAAAATCAGAGAACTGACTGCAAAGCTTTCTCATGGTAACCCATTTTTTGATCAGTTAAAGGTGCTGCAAGCTATTTGTTGGGAAAATGTCCCTTTTTCCTGAAAGAGATCACTAAATTAGATGTTCTGAAAGATATCTGTTTGTGATAAGCCAAGATTTTAGAAATATAAACAACAATGTGGCCAAGAAATACTGACACACAAAACTGTAAATATATATCTATATACTATATATATATATATATATATATAAATATACATAATTACAAATTAACTGACGTTGTTTCTGACGTAAAAAAATAAATAACTTATTTAATACATATAATAATAATAACTAATGTAAGGGGAAACAAGTTTAACCCCTAAAATATAAATTATAGTATAATAATGATAATCATAATAATTCAGAAGGAGTGTAATACAATTTTTTTAAATAATAATAATAAAATTTTAAAACAACAATAACAAATAAACAAAAATGTTTTTGGCTTTAGTTACAATCGGCAACATAAAAAGCTTCCATTGCTTTTGCGTATTGTGCTCCTCTCTCAAACTTGACTTTGTAGGGCAGTGTGTTTTGGAAAAAAGGGGGAGGCGTGTCCTAAAATCTAGGCGAGAAGTTCCCAAACACTGCTTACGCAGCCCCCACACCTTTGAATAAAGTGAACACAGAAAATGTAAACGAGCAATAAACAATCCAGACAGCAAATCTGTCATGTGATGTGAAAACCTGAGCATTATAAAGCAGGACTGAGGCCAGCTAAAAAGCATAAACCCTTCTCAAGTTATGTTTCCTCATGGGTAATTCTTGGCAGAGATGTGCGTACGTTTGGTGTCTGAACACAGACAGTGGCCGTCTGCTCTGTGGCACTGCCCCGTCTGTCAGAGCTCACCTAAGAAAAGCAACACTACTCGGTGACGGCGTGATACGAAAAATGCTCAGGTCACAGCAATCCATACATGGGTCACAGTCCCCGAACGCAGCCTTGACAATGTGTTAAATAATGAAAAACACTGTTAATGAAGCCCATCTGGCCCCTCCTCAGAAACAGGGAGCTAATGACTAACCTCCAGACACAAAACAGATGAATCCATTATTTTGTTTATCGTGGGAGGTCAGTATAGGCCTTGTTTGACAGGAAATGATGTGTAGAAGCAGTGTGCATTGTGGCCGTGTTTTTTTGGCTAGGGTGAGTGAGTTTTTTTTAATTGTTGTCGGGCTATGTATACATGCATCAGATGGACATTTTTTAACCCATTGGAATAAATATTTACCTAAAACATATGGTTCTTGTTCTTTGCCAGCACACTCGAGCACTCTAAAAAGTTGTCTTTGTTTACTCACCGGTCCATCTCAGTTCTCTCTCTGCCTCAGGAGCCCCTCCTTAATCCTTTACCAGGGTATTGACAGGGAGAGACGTTCCACCACCCGGCATCTGCACAAAACAACAATTATAGGCATTAGAAGCTCACTCATCTAGTAAACACGCCGCGGGTCAGGCTAGCGTTGTACTTATGGTAAGCACACTGTAATTAGCCATACTCTGAATTATCATAATAAACCATCACGGCAACATATAGCGCACGTGAGCATTACAGTTAGAAGAACTCCAGGGGTTGATTGTAAGTAGGTCTCTTCTCGCCTCGAGTCTTTGGGCTACGCCGAATCTAATATTTTGTCATTTTGTTTATAACTTTACTTGCATGGTTACTTCCGAAGAACTGCATGACTCCCTGAAAGTATGTGATCTGAAGTTTAAAAAAAAATGTATACCTAAAAACCATATCTAGTGGAATTTTAGCAATTTTTAGGTTACTGGACAAACAAACAGCCACACATATAACATGTAGTTTCCCCATAGCTCTCAAGTCAGTAATGTACACAATCTTCAGCGAGTGCACGTGCATGCTTGAGTGAAGGGCGTGACGGGTCATGGCTCTTTAACACAAAAGATACACTTACGGGTCACCTAAATGAAGCACATTATAAATGGCCCATTGATGTGCTATTCAGAGAGTAGTGAAAGAACCCACTAAATGATGTCTAAATGAAAACCCACTGATGATGTCACAGTTCACAGCTAAAGAATATAAATTCACCATGGACATTTGCATACTCTATCTGTATAACACACTACATCTACGAATTAATTTTATGATCCCAATATTTGTATAATAGGGGAGATTGGGGTTAGTGTGTCACCTCTTTCATTGTGAAACGTAATTTTCAGATCCTTTCTAAATATTGGTAAAAAAAAAAAACAGAAAAAAAGTGCGTTATAAAACATTATTAAAAGTACAAAACATATATCAAAAATATGGTTCAATATCACTACTTAATATAATTTTATACCTGTTTTATATATTATATATCTTATATATATATATATTATATATATATATATATAGATTAATCTATACAAAAAATATTTGTTTTTTCAATAAAAGATTTTATGTTACTACTTTATTGATATAAATCAGGATCTATAAAATAAGCAATAAAAATAAACATAATAATAATAAGGTTTACGTATTTAATATAAAATAATTTTTATTACATGTAATATAACATGTTTAAATAATACATTAAGTTAAAATGTTGTCCTATAAAAATATAATCACTACGTTATTTCAGATCTAGATCCAGGATTTGCATGTTTCCCTGTAAGAAATTACAGTTAATAAAATTTCAAGATTAGTTATTTAATTTTAGAAATGTTTATATTTTTGATTTTTTTCAATGAAATTACATATGAGCATTTTTAAATTATTTGTATTTGTAAAAATCTATACTTTCAAATTGTAGTTTAGACACCTGTAAAATCGTTTAAAACACATTATTTTCTTTAATGTCAAATTATATATTTAATTATTTTTATTCATATTTCAACAAATTTATTTCAAAAATATTTACAATTAATATAATTTCAATTATTAACTTTTTTTACTTTAACTTCATATATGAGCCTCCAGAGGTCATTCGTTATTGAGTCTTTTGTAAATCCAAGAAAACTCTTCGAAGAATCAAAACAACTCTTTATGAGTCCTCTGCACTTGTGCACGGGGATACGGAACGTCATATTTTATCCACAGAGACCATTGGCTGCCGATCCACTTGACTATGCATTACACACCAAAGCTGATGTGGTTGCGCGCAGGAGCAAAACAGCAGATGCCAATTACACAACCAGTTATCAGATCCTATTACCACTTCATTTGTACGATCATGACTACTTTAAAAAATAGTGCCATATTGTTTTCCTGACCGTGACTCCCGCCAGGCTCACAAATGCCAACCCTATAAATTCGCTGCACATATCAGTGTGCGCAATCAAGCCTGCAAAACATGCCTTTATTTGCACTCTAGAGAGGTGTTTAGTCCCAGCACCACCTGCGCAGTCAGTGATAGAAGCAGGTGCCACTTTTCATTGCCAGGCCTCCCTCAACTCTTCACATAGCTGAAGATATTTTTAACAGTCAGTGTGTGGTATACACACTCCACAGTGTGTGAGGCTCCAATCACCAAACCACTCGCCCAAAGGGACGCTGTGCCGAAGTAAGTCCCTAACCAGTTGGGTGGGTTGGCAAGCAGCGACCCAACAAACACAAGGTGGGAAGCAGATGACAAGAGACTGGATGGCAGTTACGCTCTATTCTCATCTTACGCCAAAAATGAAACACAGCTATGAGTTTCTTTCTTTCTGCCTAACACGGGTGCACAACCCCCTGTAAAACTTGTCCAGAAAGTAGTCCAGCTACCCACTTAGCTCATGTGACAGTGACATAACAGATGGAAATTTAAGCTGCGTTGACTCTCGTGCCTCTGTGCCTTTGTGGATTGACCACTCATGTTAGCAATTCTTCCCAGAGGTCCCCTGATAACTTACTCAAACTAAATCACAACCCTTCTGTACTTGCGAGAGTAGCTTAGATACATAGGATCTATCAACAGTAAGGGGATGGGACCCCGTCAACACTCCCCGTAAAGCCAGAACGATAAAAACATGTTTCCATCAAATTTGCTATTGGCTAACAGTCTGCCAATGTAAACATAAAATCCTTTGAAGTGTATAACTAATCTTTAATGAATTAAATGCCAGAAGAAGCCCAAATAAACAGTGACATCTTAATGCATTCTTAATTTAACTATTAGAATAATTTTTAATATTTTAATAAACACAACTAACAACACTACAGAGATGAGTAACTGAGTTCACTATTTTTGAGTTTATTATTTTTCAAAGGTAATGCCTCTGCTCCACTGGATTGGATTTGCCAATAAAATAGGACCCCGAACGAGCTGTATTCACTTCGGAAAAAAAAACAACTAGCACGTAATGATTCATAAAGCTCTTTCGGGCTCCCGGCCCTCAGCCCCTACTTAAAATGACCATTATTCTGCCCTTAAATGGGCCCAAAATGTTTGTGTTTTTTGTTTTTATAAAAGTAAATAATCCTTTTAACACACAAGCAATCTGAGCGTCGGTCTGCCCCCCGGTATCATTCTGAGGGTTACAAGAATTTCTAAGACATTAATGATGTTATTTTGATTAATAGTATTAATTGGCTTCCTTGAAGCAGCTGTGACAGGGTGGAGTGAGGCTCCCCCATCCGCCAATGATAAGTCCAGCAGCCCTGTGAACGACTCCATGCATTTTCTGACCAGCCACGGTTTAACGTTGAAGAGTGGAGAGCGTGTAGGCCAGGACATAGCTGTCACGTCCCCACCACGCAGTGTCCTCTGCGGAGGATTGTTGTCACCCATGGCAGATAAAACCGAAGAAGTACCGCGCGCATTCCTATTCAACGCCAGGACCTTTACTACTTACATAAGATATTGTTGACCCTAGGTCCTCCATCCAACTCTGTCCATAAATGGCGGCTGTTAGATGTCTGCCTGACTTATGAGCCTCTTTTCAATGTGTCAGTGTTTGTCCCCATGATCCTCAATCTTCTTCGGTCCCCAACTAAACAAGCTACAAGCATGCATCTACCCAATCCCTCCCACTTGCCCGCCACAAGGGAGACATACGCGTCTGTCCGCTAGGTCCGGTGCACCTACTGGGAATAAATGTTTTAAAAAAGTTTTCAGCCAATTTTCTTGAATTATATACGACTCAAAGCTTTATGAGTCAGGAGTCTAAACTTGTTGCCCCACCTCTGGTCTACAGCATGTGACGGCACTTTTTGTGTCTCCTTTCCACGCCGGCCATTTAAATAGTCAAGATAGATAAGGAAACAGCTGCTTGGAGCAGGAACCTCAGTCATTACAGTAGACTGAGTGCCCGGGAAAATACAAAATGCCTGTGTCTTTAATTTTCATTCTCCCTTTGGTCCTCGTTCTCCTCGAGTCAACAACATTTGAATAGCGTCCTTCACTCTGCGAGTCTTGGATAACCTTCCTCTGCCTAATTCCTACTCTTACGTAAACACTACACCGCAGAATTCCATGTGTCTCTTCTCCACACCTATCCCTTGCTCTCCCGCGCCAGACGCGTCACTTCCTTTTCCTCTTGCCACCTGGTTGGCAGACAGACCTCCCAAGAAGTAGCTTCCCTTTTTTGGTCAATAATTCGGCGGAGCTGTCCCCTCCGCCCAGTGCACCACTGTCCCGGCTCCGCCGGAATAACACTACGTTGGCACCTGTTTCTGGTTCACTCCTGCGCGTCTCTCTTATTTCCTCCTTCTTATGTCTTCACTTACTCCCCCTCGTGTGCTCACCCACTCTATACTCTCAGCAGCTGGTGTCTATTTGCGGCGCACGACACTGTCCACAATCCCACACGCGCTCGGTACTCACCTTAACCCCGAGTGCCTACAATGCCCACATCCGTTTTACCAGCCTGGCGCGACGTGCAATTTTTCTAAGTAAATGCTACTCTTTACCCCCCATCCGATGTGGTGGAACAGCACTACGCTCCGCTCTACGCCTTAGCATCTGCCTATTTTTTTAACTTCAATCACTACCTCCTCCTCCTACATCCTCAGTTGGTCAACACTCAACTACACAACGTTACTTTTCCCCCCCCACACAAAAATGTCTGGGTCGACCACCCACCCAAAAGTATTGTTGAAAGACAGAGAGAAA